>NW_020450714.1:427667-491684 GCF_003343035.1 Apteryx rowi
TGGGGTTCCTGAGGGCTGGCCTGAGCAGTAAAGACTGAAGCAAAGAAGGCATTCAGTAACTTTGCCTTCTCTGCATCCTTTGTCACCAGGGCACCCACCCCATTCAGCAAAGGCCCCAGATTTTCCCTAGTCTTCCTCTTGCTACTGATATATTTGAAGAAGCCCTTCTTTCTTTGGTTAACTTTTTTTACTCTTTCATTGTTGTTCAGTGTGTTCTGCAAAACCTAGTCAAAGGCAAGACTCAGACAATATTTCAATAGAAATTATTTTTCTTTTACATTTGTTTAAAATATATCTATGTCAACTACATTCAGAAATTTCTTGCAGTTCTACTCTGGACAGAAACTTTGTGGAATACTTTGCAGCTTAGGGGTGAAAGTTGAGGACAGATTAATTGTTCTGGAGAAAAAAGATGCTACATAACAGGCATAGGGGGCAAAACAGACACAAGCTTCTGTGTGTATCCTGAGTTACATCCCATGCTTGGGAGACATACCAGCACACAACTCTGATATAACTAGTTGCTCTTTTACATCCACGTTGTGGTTTCTAAGAGACCTTTCTTGGGTGGCCTTCTTCTGTCAGAACTTCCTCAGTTTCTGGAATTCTTTTTCTGTGGTCAGGTCCATTATGAACAACTCAGGCAGGAAACTGAGGATTTCAAACAATAGTAATTCAATGTGGTGAAGCAGAACATTTTGGTATCAAAAACAAGGGTCTATAAAATTCCTAACAGTATGTAGACTTAAACAAAAATTATACAGCTATTCCTTTTATCTTTTTTTCCATTTTAATGTATAGATATTTTTCTTTATTTCAAGGGAAGGAGTGGGAATTTGGGAGGGAAGAAAGATAATTTCTCATATTTCAACTTCAGGCAAGTGTTGTCCAGATACTTTTTGCCTCCGATGAGTTTTATTTTTCTTCTACAGTCATAAGATTTCAAGTCAATTGAGTTTATGAAGGAAGAGAATTCCACATTAAGAACACTAGTCTTTCTCTTTGCCCGAGAAAGGCTTTTAATGCTTGTATATTGCCAACTATAAAATATGGAGCAAAAGAGTGGGAACATTTAATATACTGGAGCTGAAACTAAACCCTGGACAATGAAGCATGAAATGAAGTATGCTTCGTATCACAGAGAAACAGAATTAACAAATAGGTAAGACAGAGAAAGTATGTTAAAGAACAATCTTTATGAATAGAAGAACACTAGGATGATTGTATCTTGAAGAGGACAAAATTAAAGATGGAATGAATTTATGAAGAAACAGGTTACAGCATGTATAATCATCAGAACACAAAGATGTATCAAAAAAATATCTCTGTCCTCTGACATATTTTAAAAGTGATACATGACTGGAATGCATGAAGATTACTGAGTGCTTTAGAGATGTAGGAATTTAAAGAATTATATAGCAATTACAAATTACATTCATTACACACTACTGTTTGATAGCATCACATACTTGCAACTTTTGAAGGAAGGATGGCCTTTTGTTTCCAGTGACAAGCTTTTCTTAAGAGGAAACCATAACAACAAGAGAAACATAAAGAAACTCTATAACCTTGTAATCACACATGTCATACACAATGTACTATTTTCCCTCTTTAAAGCAGAAATGCCCAGAAATAATATATAGTAGATGCTTCAAATTATGTTTTCTGTGACAGAAGTTAATTCTAAAGTAACTATTCCCTGAAAGAGAAACAGAGAAAACATTTTTACATGTCTATCATTTGTCCTTAGAGGACACAAAACAAATATGTTTTTTAAAGCTTGACACTGGTATTATTCTGTGTGGCCTCCGGCTATATGCTTTTTCCATTTTGTAGAATTGAAGGAATAAGAAAACAGGTTTGCATTAAGAGGAACACATTGTACAGGTTAATCATAACCATGCAGAAATCAAAATGCTGCCAACAAAATAATGGTGTACCAGTGCCAAGGGAGTCACCAGGATGACTGTGAGGGAAGCTGTGGGATAATAACCGCTCCTTCACATGTGGGGAAGTATTTCAGGCATGGACTTCTAAATTAATTATCGATGTGGCTGAAACAGAAGGTTTTACTACTGTAGACCATAGCAAATATTCATAAAAATTTAATTGGCTAAAAGTTAATTTCAGTGTTCCTCAATCATGAAATACATTAATTGAGAAGAGATTTTTTTTAAGGATTTTTAAATTTTAAAAGAAAATAAAGCAGAAAATCAGAACCAGGCTGGGGAATTTAACAAATGTAAAAATGTTGACAGAAGTGAGAGCCATTGCTTAGTCAATATTGTATCAATTAACCAAATTAACTGTAGTCCCTGTGGAGAACTAAGTAGAATGGCATAATTTTCTAGTTTGTCTGACTCATTCACATTATACATTATGTGTGTACATTAGTGTATACAAATCAGACAAACTAAAAGGCAGTGCCATATATAATGTGGAAGAATTAGACAAAATAGCAGTTGTTAGGATTTAAAATGTTCTAAAACCATTAAATATAAAACTAATCTTGTGTTATACCGGTGACAGTTGCTACTTTCGCAGGAGAGTGGCTAGTCTGCTTCCAGCAACGAGCTTTCCTTAGGCAGTGCCATAAGAAAATTAGAAACACCGCTTGCACGTATCGCAATCAAATAGCATCATAAGCCATTGGTAGAAGTGTTCATGGATTGTCATTTAACTAATAGAAATATAAGTACAGAAAATAAGAAAAATGAACATGAACAAACTCTTTGTAATGATGTGTGACATCAGGCTGAGACTGACTATAACTGCAACTATAATCTTTTTAGGTAATATTCATAGCAAGTTTTAATTCAGTTGAGCAGCAAAGCTGAGCCATATTTCAATAATAATTGAAATGGGAAAAAACATATGTTATTGGGGGAAGAGTTTGTAAAATATTTTCTTTTCACCTCCTGAGTTTATTTTTATATTTTTAGCTCTGAGCATGTAACATCTCTATATTTCTGAGAAGCTGTTGTAAAAATTATGTTCAGAGGGGACAACATAAAAGATAACACACAATTTTATCACAGGAGTAACAAACTCACAGAAACACCTACTGTAACAGGGGAAGGCCACCCACCCTCCTAATTCCTCATACAAGAAACTGTGTTGTGAAGCTTCTTTTGACACTGGTGTGGAAACCATTGAGGAGCATAAGAGAAAGTGTTCAAAGCACTATTAGATTCACTTCGACTTTCACATCTGCTGTTTCTTGACAGCAATGCAATACTTCAGTGAGCAATGTTGCTGGCATACAACCACATTTGGTATTGTTGTGTCACTACTGTTTATTAGATATGCTAGCATCCGACTGAAGAAATATATAAAATTGATTATATTTAGTTATTGCAATATTAATGGGGATAGATAGGAGGTGTTTCTTAAAGGCTAACAATTCTATCATTTTCTTACTGAACTTTCTCCTTTAAAATGAAAATAAAAAATATTATTAGTTGGTAAGTGCCAGCTTTTAGGTTTGAGCTATAATTACTCATGAAAAAAGTTGTTTGAGTAAACTGCACAGAAATAGTCTTAAATCTGTTTCAGCTACAAGTGTTACATAGATAAAGACACTGTCTTCTAAAGCTGTGTTGGTTTGTGATAACTATGGGTATCGAACAGGTGCTACAAACTTCCTTCTTTTTTTAGCTTAAATTCATATTAATTACTTCAATGTACTGCAGCAAATTTGACAAAAGTTCCTAGACCCCACAGGGCGGCAAATCCAATTGGCTTTCACCCTACCATTTGGGCACTTGCACATATATTCATTCCTAAGACAGTTAAAAAAATTCAAACAATGTAACAAAATAAGAGAGTAGAAAAGTCAATAGAAAATCTTGTGTTTGTATAGTTAGGCCAATACTAATAAAGCAATCAATATCACTATAACTAGATTTAATCAACAATATTAACCCTTGAAAATAAACTACATACAGTGTGAAGTTTGGATTTTTTAGGGGCATTTTTTTCCACTGTTCTTATGAAAAAAAGAAATGATCAAGGCTACATTATGCAGCCAGTGGAAAAAGTGTTACGCAGTATGTATTGCTGTTTAACTGAGGCTGGATTACATATTAAAAGAAAAGTCTTTTGAAGGAGCTTATTTGTACAGAAGCTCAAGATTTGGCCTGAAAAGGCTGCTGCATGGGTTAATGTATTCACCTATAAATAAAAGCAGTGACAGCTCTCCTGTCAGTATATGCTGATGGACGGTTCCTTTTTCCACCATTACAGCCTTGTGAATATGGGAAAATTAATTTAAGTGGTAGTTAATTTCTAATGAATTCCATTCAAGCGGTTAATATGTTCCCTTGATGTTATGGTAACCTTCATGGATCATTGCATTATGTAAATAAACTCTACTTTATGCCGGTTTATTAAAAAAAAAGAAGATTGGTGATTCTGGTCAAATCTTTCATATACACAAACATGCACAAAAATTCTTAAGATATCACTAAAAATAGACTGTTTAAGAGGAATGAATTAAATTTCCTGCAAAGCAAAAATTTATCTTTATAAGATACCTACTTTTTATATAATTTTGGCAGGATCGTCTACTATATGGAGCTGAGAACAGGAAGACTTTAGGAAAGGAAACTCTCTTCCCTCAAATTTGTAGTACAAATACAGTTTAGGTGCCCTTGAGTGTCTCCCCTTCCCTTAGATCAGCTGTTTTGTGCAGGTATGAATCACTGGGCAGATTTCACAGCTCCCATCTGCCTTGTCCCCTGTCGTGTGGCAGGAGCTCTGGCAGCACCCTACTCTGAGAAGGATGTATGCATTGCACCTTACTCTTCCACGGCTGCCTGTTGAAGCCATTCAGACTCATCCCACTTACATCAATGGGGTTTAGACTGGGCCTTTGCTACATCACTGAAATTCTAAACTCTTAATCAAATACATTATGCAATATTTCTTTTCTACTATTAAATATTTCAGTATCCAAATTCACGCACCTTTCTGATAGGTAATACAGTTTTTTTTCTTTTACTGTGTCATAAATATTACTTGAAGGATATAAAAATGCCTGCTTAAGCAGGGCAATTTATATGATTGTATAAGCTGGGTGGCTAAGAAAAGCCTAGAGTTTTTGCCAGCCCAGCTAGCATGTGTCAGAACTACACTTCTCTTTTCTTCACCAGGAATTGGATGCATATTGGCTAACATTTCAAAGACACATTGTTTTTCCTTGTGAAAACATGCCCCCTTATACTTTTCTAAATTTAGAAGTTTAAAGAAAAAACAACAGTAAAACAGCCTTCACTCTTATGTGCTGTTTCTAAGAAAAAAAAAAACAAGTTTTTTGATCAGACTTTCAGTAGCCTTATTTATTCATACTACCTGATGACAGACAACAACTAGTAAGTATGTAGGGATAACTGTGTTACAACAGCTGGTCCACATAATTTATGACCATATGTCCTGAAAGAGCTGACTCAAGATATTTTTGGTCTACTGATTTTATATATATATTTTTTAAAATATTGAAATACCAGTCATTGAAACTAAGCAGTACAAGCTTGCAAGCTAAATTCAACAGTGTAGGAGGTTTTTGACATGGAGAAAAACGGTAAGTAATGACATGAAAATAAGTGAAAAATGGGATAAAATGAAACATGGTATAGTGTGTGTGCATTATGTCAACTAAAATATCTTTCTTTGGAATTTCTAAAAGAGGAAAATACAGTAGATCTAATCTATCTGGACTTCAGTAAAACATGTGACACTTCATCTATGAAGTTATTTAAAATGGAGAAAATGAGGATTAGCACAAGACTTTTAAGGTGGGTAAGGAAGTGACTAAGAGCAAGATGTTGGAGGGTTATGCCAAAAGGGGAACTTTTAACGGGAAGAGAAGCTAGTTGTGCGTCCCTTCTCACCTAGCACAAAGAGTGGGACTGGTTTAATAAAGTGAATAGGCAATGTAGGATTAGGAAACTAATATGAGGGGAATGGAAATATTGTACAAGAAGAATAAAATCACCCAAGAACCAAAGGAAAGTAGCCTGCTGGCTCCTTGCAGGACAAAAACCTGGGTGTACTAGTACCTCAAGGAAAGATGCAGAGCCACTGATGTAAGCTGGCCATTGGTTGGTCAAAGGCAGTCCTAAAATATATAGGGTGAGGTGTATTTCCAAAAAACGTAGAGGGAGATACTCATCTATCATACTGGCAAAACCCGAAATACTTGGGAGGCCAGAATTATATAAAATATTTCAGGAAAGTTTAACTCAAAAGATGTACGTTGTAGCCAATAACTTCTAAGAAAGTATGAAGGGCAACGTTTGTAGGGTCTTTAATTAGACCAATTAGGACAGTTGAAAAAAGCTGGTAAGCTTTGGACATACATGAGAATGACTTGTATACCCAAAGCTTTTGTATCTTTTCTAACTATATCAGTGATCTAATAAAATACATTACCTCTCCTTATGAGCCTTATATTACAAATTCAAAAGTTACATAAAAGGCCTATTAGGGTGATGAGAGGAGCAGAAAGTCTGTTTTATGAGAAAAGACTAAAATAACGTGACTTATTTAGCCTAGGAAAACAAAGATTGAGAAAGGACATGATAGTTGCCTAGAAATATACATCTAAAGGGCAAATACCACAGGAAGAGAAGTGCTATTTAAGATGAAAGATAATGTTGGCATAAGTATAAACAAGTCCTGAAAAAATTTAGTGGGGGAGTTAGGAGAAGATTAGGAAGAGGAGTGAAATTCTAGAGTATTTTTCCAAGAGTGGTAATAGCAGCAGGAGCTTTAATTTTCAATGCAGAACTTAACAAAAGAATTATATTAAGTTGTTGCCAGAATAGCAGCGAGTTGGAGTTTACATATATATTGCCTTTATGACAGTGATCCTGATTCTCCTGGCCAATCGGTCTGGAGCAGCTTGTGTCCATACTACTCACAGGTAGCATCTTTTAAAGTGTCAGGAGACACAGCAACTGCATAACATTTGAGGAGATTCCAAATTCAGTATTTTGCAAAGGCCCTAACACTGATAGCTTCTTCCTTGGCCCCTAGCAATAGCCCTAACACCACAGCTCTTTAACCTGCTGCTCATGCCATGCCCAATCTTTGCCTAATCCATGCTTAGCACCTGACAGTGCCATCTCTCACCATGAGTCTTGATATGGGCTGTTTTTAGCTTTTCCACTCTTTACTTTTTCAAGCAGTATTAAGGGACATGCCCAAAACTCAGAGTGGAGCTGTCCCACCTCACCCCCAGAGGCCAGAAAGGCTCTTCCATCACAACTTCCCTGTCTTCCACATCTGGTATAGCTAAGCATCCTGCCAGGTAGGCTTATTTTCCTTCCTGTACTGCTCTTTGACCTTAAGTGTCATAAATCTTAAGTTCCTTAAAAACTAACATGGCTTCACAAGGTGCCAAAGAAAATGAGATGAGTGATTTGCAGCCCTCCAAGCTTGTGCTTGAATTGCATCATGCTGAGGGTGCATGCTGAGTGCAGAAGGGCACTTTACAGGTTATGTGAGACTGCAAGGCCTCTTAGAATAGTACTGGAGAACTGGGATGGGCTGGAGGAGCAAGATCTAGCACGGCTCCAACCATGCTGCATATCAGAACAGGCTGGAGTAGTCTAGCCACTCACCTGTTTCTGGGTTTTGTCTGGGGAACAAAAGGATCCCAGAAGTTGTCCATCTTGCATTTGGTGCGGATGACCAAGGAAACAAGATGCAAGAACAAAAGCAATGATTCAAACTGACTCATGAGATGTCTTACATTCCAAAACTCTAAAAAAAACCCCACTGATATATGTGCATGAATTAAGAACTGCTTAAATGACAGATGTCATAATGTAACTGCTAACGGAGAACCAAAATGAAATTTGAATGTTTTGCATTGTGGTTCCAGAGATATTAGGACTAGTGATATTCTGTTTTTATTAGTGAACTAGGAGTGATATACATCAAGCACAGATAATACAAAAATGAACAAAGGGGTGATAACGATAGGAAAGTCACAGAGAGCGTTTTATGCTGCTCAACACACTGGTCCTGCTCAAAAAAAAGTTATTTTGTTACATTCAAGCACAAAGTTGTACATCCAGCAATCAGAAATTGCAGCTATACCTGCAGAAGAGTAGGTTGCTTGGGATGCATGCATAAAGCATTTACTAGTTGTAGAAAACTGACAACACACATGAATTCTTAATGCAAAGCTGTAGCAATAATGTGATCATCAGGTGAAGAAGTGGAGGATTGGTGAGTGTAAAACTCGGGAGCATTAACCTCAGTTTTCAGCATTATTAAGGTTGATACTGCAATATAGTTCCTGTGTCCATATTTTTTTAAATCCTATTCCTACAGGCAAAAAAAGCCCTGACCTGGAGAGCAGAAGAGACTGGACAGACAAAGGCATGACCCAGCACAAGTTTGGTGAGGTAAGCCATCCCAGCTCGTAAGAAAACCCAGCCTTTTCTCAAGCTCAGGGACCATCACACTCAGCCCATTCCAGCTTAACTTAGATTCTAAGCTCTAAATTAATAACCTGATGAACTCTCATGGAATGAATACAAGTATTTAAATGGATAACCAGTCTTCTTAAAGTGAATGGAACTACTTTATCCTTAATTTGCACCTTAAAAGCCATTTGATAGTTTTCATCAGTGTATATACAAAGGTATATCCACCCTTGCTGATTCAGAACATTAGGATACGGTGATACTGAGACTGTATTTAAACTACCTTTGGTGATGAAACCTGTCTCATATCAAATGTACGGAGCTCACTGAAAACCACAGAAAGACCTTGGAATTGCACAGACGACATTCTGAATGGTGCCTGCAATGGCACTGCTGAGCTCATTTGCACTGTTAAACACCAGAACGCAGTTTGCTTCTCACTTTTTTTCCCTCCCTTGTTTAACAGTATTTGACAGGGTTTACCATTTTACTTTTTAGTTTGTTTTACCTTGTTAAACAATTCTTCCAACTTTTAATTTTCCTATGAACAGTCATAGACTTACCGATATTAAGGATGGAAAATTAATCTATTTCATCTCTCTACAAATGAAGAGAAATTTCCAACTGTTAATTTTTTACAAAGGCATTAGCAATGGCTCTTATGGTTTGCTCTCCTCTGTGCTTAATTTTATCTTTCTGCTTCAGTATGCGGCATGATAAAATAATAGGAAATGCAACAAGTTTTTTCCAGGACAAAAAAAAAGCAATGAGTTAACTGTTTGTGTAAGTAAGGTCCCAGAAGTTGAGGCCTTCCATTTCAGTGCTGAGCATCTACAGTTTAAAGTTAAGTTAGGGCAATCACTCTCAAGAGAAGAGCTTAACTTACACTATTTGAGAGTTAAGGGCCAGAATTGTCACCCACGCCATTTTCTGGTTTGGATCCCCAGTGGCCAGGTGTAAGAAGTCAGCTAGCTGCCATTGAAAAAGCAATTAGCATAGTTTCACAGATGTAGGAACCAAGAGTCACAAGCTTACACATACACACAAAGACTGAGTTTATTGTTTTTCCTTTCGAGAGACTCGCAGGAGCTTTCTGTTTCGGGAAACACCTCCCGGCAACCGAGGTGAATCGACCAGTAGGGCAAACGCGCGGCTACATCTTCCGCTGCTTATGCCGGGGGTTGGTCTTGCAGCACACGTAGAGCCGGCCCCGCCGGCGCACAATGAAGCAGTCCTTGCAGCGCCTCTTTAGCGACGTTTTCGTCTTCAGCCCGGCCAGGGGCAGCACGGCGGGCAGCGGCGGACCGGCGAGCAGGGCCCGCGCCACGGCGGCAGCGGCCGCCCCGCTCCACACCGGCGAACAGAAGGACGAGCGGAGCGGCCAGGCGGCGGCAGCGGCGGCGGCGGCCCGGGGCAGGAAGGAGAGCATGTTCCGCGCCTGTGAGGGGACACGAGAGGGATGAGGGCGCGGCGCCGCCACCCGCCGCCCCCCTCCCCCGGAGCGGCGCGCGCCGCGCCGCGCCCGACCCCAGATCACTAACCAACACCGCGCTCCCCTCCGTCCGTTAACGGCCACTGCGCGTGACTCCTGTACCGTGGCCCGCCACCTCGCGCAGGCGCGCGGCCCGCTCCTAAGCAGGGGGCGAGGCCTGTTGGGGGGCGGGGCAGCGGATGCGCATGTGCGCGTGCGCTCGCGCCCGCGCGGAGTCACGTGGCTGCCTCGAGATGGCGGCGCCCAGGGCGACCTTCTGCTGTTTGCTGCCGTTGAGCTGTGCGGCGCTGCCGCGTCTGGTGGCGGCCGTCGTCGCCTCCTCTCGGCCCTATGGTGTGCAGGTGTCCGGTACAGGCGAGCTGGTGACGCACACGGGGCAGGTGAGGGCTGCGGCAGGAGAAGCAGGTGACCGCCATGCCTCGGGGTCGCTTGGGACCTCAGGACGGCCGTCGAACTCCCCCCGCCGGCGGTGGGTGTCGGGCTGAGGGGCCTGAGCTGCCCCTGGAGGGGGGCGCGTTGTGAAAGGGGGCTTGTCCCGCTCCTTGTCCTCCCCGCTGGTCGGGGGGCGAAAGCTCCTGCTCTGGGAGACACGGACCCGGCCCAAAGCTGCTTTCATCAGGCCCCAGTTAAGGTGTTTCGTTGTTCCCAAGTTACAGGCTGATAAGGACACTCCTTTTGTTTTGAATTTTGGATTTCGTTTAGCTGTAGTGTTTGCAGCTTTTCGTTCTCATTCACGACACTCTTGGATGGGCCTTTTTGGCTGAGATCTCATACGTGTTTCTCAGTTATGCTGACGTGTGTTATAAAAAGCTACTTGCTTTGCAAACTTTATCCTGTGTTCTTTGTGACTGCAGCAAACTACTRCTCTCCATATGTATGTCTTCCAGCTCTGTGTTTGCTTTTACTTTAAATATAATATAAATTCTAAGTTTTCATGATTTTATAGGATATTGGTTTTGATTAAGATTGAATTATTATGAGAATGCTTGCAGAAAAGCTACTAAGTTTAAGTGATGGTTAAGTCTTGAGACAAACACGTCTAGATTCATGAAAGATGGAGAAAGCTTTTACAAGGTAAGTATTTACAGTTTTCTGAACTGAGTATCTAGACAGGATACTTCCTCCCCCCCCCCCCCCCGAAAGCAGGTTTATAGCAAAATGAAGTGTTTCTTTAGCTAACAGGTTTATGCTGTGGAACTTAATGCTGTTGGGTAATGTGTAGACAAAAGATATGTATGGTTTCAAGAAGAGACTGTTTATTAAGAATGGCATCTTCAGTAGTTACCAAATATCTGAATGCAACATTTGACAGGGCTGAAAAGTTGACAGATAGGAGGGTATCTTTTGAAAAGGATGATTCTCAACTTTCCTTATCCTGGATCTGTTAGATTGTTTGGCAGTTCTCATGTTCTCCGGTTTGTATTTTGTCTGCATTGCACTTTCTGTTTGCTGCAGTTGGATCAGCTGAGCTGTCTACTGAAAGGTGCAGTATATACCAGCAGAGAAAGTTTTTTTTCTCCTACTGTTATAGCTGTATTAATTCCCTGAACAAGAGAAAAATATTCTGTTGGTTGTAGCCACCTGTGCATTAGGAGCTTCTTTCCACCTGGAGATCTTGTCACAGAGATCTTTTCATCACTTTTGTAGACACTGCTGTCTTTTTTAGCCAGCTAAACTCTTCATCCTTAGAGCACAAGATGTTATATAAAGAATAAGCTTTCTGTTGTTCCTTGGGAAAACAGAATTGCATGAATGTGACTTTGTTAATATCACCCACAGACAATAGGCACATTTGGATGTAAATCCTCTGTTTTCTAAGTTTCTAATGTTGTCTTCAGAAGGGATTTGTGTTTTTTTTGTTTTGTTTTGTTTTTTGTTTTTTGGGGATTTTGTATTTTAGTAATGGTCTGTGCTCATAAACTTTAAAAGATACCTTTGCAATTTTGTTGCAGTTACAAGCCAGGATTTAAAGTTAACTTGAGGAGATGGGAAACTGTCCAAGAAAACAATGATTTTTGAAAATGGACAAACAACTTTCGTACAGCTTAGTGCTTCCAGGGTGACGCTATGGCATAGAGAAACATTGCGTTTAATGTAGAAACTGAGGATTAAAGGCTAGGAGGCAACTTTGATATATGTATTCATCACTGATATTAAAGCATAGCCAGCAGTTTTGTTATTCCCACGTAAGGCTTGAAGCATCGAATATGTTGTGAAGTAAGTGTGTGGTTTTTTTGTTTGTTGTTTTTTTTCCTTTTAAGATGTGTAGGGCAAAATGCTGTGCAGTGAGGAACCTAAAAGTCTTGATCTACTCTGCTTTTCCAAAAGAAGCTTGAGATGCAGTTTTATGCTTCATTCTTCGAGGGGGAAAATTTTAGACAGTAATGATTCTTCAGTGAAATCTGTGGGTGGAAGCTACATTCGAATTGGAAGATAGAGCATAAGCTATTAATAGTGTCTTCCTTCCCAGAGGTCTAAATTATTTTCATATTCTCTCTTAATGTTTTATAGAAGCTTAATTGCAGCCTCAACATTAAAAGCACAATGTGTGCAGTCCTGGTATGTCCTTTTTCTGTCTTACATCTTATGTGAGTAAGTGCCTTCTAACTTCATTTTACTGAGCATTGAAACTGGGGAGATTTGGGTAATGTTTTGTGGAGACATGAAAGAGTTACAACTGACTGGAGCTAATGCTGGAGTGCTACTTCTATGGTTACTTGACTCAAACATAAACATACGAAACTTAAATTTCCTAGTTTAGTTCATCTTCCAGATGGCAGTGTGGGATCAAGGAACAGCATTTTAACTAGTAAATTTTCTTAGCTGTCACCACAGAGGAAAACGGGCTTCTGTTTACTGGTTTAACACCCCTCCCCAACCCTTTGCTTCCTGCTTTCCTACCTCTTAGATATCATCATCCTGTGCAAGAGAAGCGAAAGTTTTCCTATGGAGTACCTATTTACAAGATGATGATGATATTCGAAACTGAGGAAATGATTTAAATCTATTTTTTTCTATCATCTGGTCTTGATAGCACTCTAAGCCTTTGTGTTCTTTTTTTGGTCATTGCTTTTTAAATAAAATGAAACTTATTTTGTATTTCAGGTGTATGACGAAGAGGATTATAGAAGAATTAGATTTGTTGGACGACAAAAGGAGGTAACTCATTCTGCTTTCCCTCAGGGGAAGAGAAATGGTTTTCATTTTTATGCTTGATATTGATGTCTTTTGATATTGTCATCAAAAAAAAAAAGTTGGATTAGAGGTTTTGCTGTTTGTTTATTTTTAGTTTGTTTTTAGTTTTTTGATAAAGTGAAAATGCTTTCAAGACCTCATATAATAGCTTCTGTGTACTCTCCTACCTGTTTGCTGTTTGATGATCTTGATTATAAGGTGGCTTCTTTTGACAGAAAACAAAGGTTGCAGTTGTTTGGTAGACTTTAAGAGTAAAACAGTGGAAAACAATGATTGAGGCATGCAGAGGTTTTTAAAGTGCTGTGGAATTGGGCCTGGAAGAGCTAATGCTACATCTAAAACCTTAAATTGCAGTGTATTTTCATTGTTTCTCTTCTTTGAGCTACAAAGGTAAGAGTGTTGTCCAAATGTACTTTGTTAAAAAGAGTGGTGTGAAAATTAAGGTCAAGGTTTTGTGTTACAGACATAAGTGTTTAGGATAGAGAAATCTAGTAACCTTGATTATGTAAGTACATGCCTGCTACTCAAATTGTTAGCATATTTTCATTTCAATAAACCTCATATACAGTGACTTACTGTGACTTTCAGCTGGAAGAACATCCATAAATAGAGAAGGGGAAAGGAAAAATTTGAATATCGTTTTAAGTATTTAATAATAGCTACCCAGAAAATGAAATGCAAACAGTAGAACTCATGTATGATCTTAGCATACTCAACATAGCTTATTGCTAAGTAATGTGCTGAGGATACCAGTAACTTTTTTTTTTTTTTACATACATATTATAATACTTCTTGAACAATGGTCATGTGCCGTCTGTGACTTGTGCTAGAAACTAAGATTCAAGACAAGCCATAGCTCTGTTATGGCTGTGCTTACTTGCATAACTCTCCAGGAAAACTAGTTCTGTTGAGTACAAGAGTTTTGGGGTGGGGGAAGAAACCCTCCAAACCCCCAGTCTTCTCTCTGGTTAAGAAAGATGTCATTTAAAGATGACTTAATTCAGAAGTTAAAGATATAATAGTGCTGTATTATTGCTAAATGTAAAGGTCTGACAGTGTTTCTCCATAGGTATGGAGAGAATACGTTCATTTCCATTTAATGATTATTTCAGTTTAGTTTTAAGGGTTTTATTTTTTTTTCTTCCTCCCAAAGTTGCAGCAATTAGGATTTAGAAAAAAAAAATCTGGTTTACAGCAAAGAATGACTAAAAATCATCTTCACAATTTGTCTGCTAGATCTAAAAGTCTTGAGTGTGGTAGGAAGGAAAAAAAAATGGTGTAGAATGTTAGTATAAATATTCTCTTTGTTGTTTAAAAAAAAAAAAAGTATTTTGGTAAGCATCTAACACCTGTTGTTAGTATTTAAACACTGTGTACTTGAAAATGCAGGATTTTTAAACTGAATTTCAGATTCATCCAAATGTTTTTTAATAGGATAAAATAAATAAATTAAAGGTGCATCATTTTCCCTTTTCAGATATACAAATGTGAACTGCTGTGTTAAACTATGTGCTTTTTTGAAGAAGTTTATTATGAAGATTGTATTTAATTTCAAAGAACATGGTTTAATAGTTGTGAACCAATAAAAATTCATCAAAAACTTAATTCTGTTTTATATTTGTATTTCAATTAAATGAAGTGCTATCTTGCTTGATTGTTGACTGAAGTTGAATATTTCAAATTTTTTTCTTCTAATTTTAGATAAACGTTTTTGGTTTTCCAAACTAGGAGCTAAGTTGAGTTAGTGGTCAAAACTGAGATAAGCTAGACAGACCTCTTCAGAGTTGGGTCCCTCTGACCTAGTTAGTATCTTGACCTTAGTGTCCCTTTTCCAGTGATTAAGCAATGGTAGTCTAGAAGTGTGTGTACTGTGGTGCTGGATTTGCAACTAACTTCTCTAGAAAATATTTTGGGGTAGTGGAAAGCACACAGCATGGATGGAGAGTAATTAGATAAATGCACAAATTCATGAATTCAGATCATTTATGTGAAGAAGCAACTTAATTTCACAATCATATAGATAAGTATTTGAAAGTATTATGTCTTTTAAGCTGTAAAATATTAGCTACCCTTTTAAAAAGTTAGTAGAATGATTTTCAACATGTCTCAGTTACTTAAAGTGATATGATATTAGGATTCTTCTTAATTGAGTTTGTTGTAGATTTGGGTGTGATGGTACACTAGCCTCTAAAAGTGTAGCAAAGTTATGAAGATTTGCTATCCATTTAAAGTCATCAACCCCCCCCCCACACACACACCCAGCTCTCTGCAAGGGAAATTCCTTCACAGATTGCTCTGAAAACTCTGGACTTATTTGACACCCGTTAGGTGCTTACGCGTAGGCTGTGGAAGTTGCAGACATATGAGCATCTTAAATTTGGGCTACTCTGTGTTCTGGTTTAACAAAACTTTTTAGGCATGTATTTAGTGCCATCTGTGTTCAGAAAAAGTACATAAGTGTTTTTCTGAATCATGGATCTGTATATCTGTTTAAATGTGCATTTTGAAACTTAATTTGCCTCTGCATATTTAGACACTTGATCTTTACGCAAACTGCCTAGGAGATTTTTATGAGGCACTTCATTTTCAGAGGCTGGGAAACATTTGCTGAAACAGTGATATAATTTAACAAATACAAAATAAGATTTGGTGTATTCTGAAATAATGAAACTTCAAAAGCAGATTTTAACAACATTAGTTTCAACCAAATATACTACTGCAAAGTTGGCTAGTGAGCCTGTTGCTACCAGATAGCAGTGGAGTGGGTATGTGAAATTGGAAGTCCTTCAGCATTCAGCTCTAATAATCAAACAGTGTGGATCCATCAGGGATCTGCTGGCTTGTGGGAGAGAAATGAAGATTATTATTTTAACTAAATTGTGTTTCCCACCATCTGAGTATCTGGTTAGCCTCTTAGTGTTAATGCTAGAAGCGTGTGTATCTGTGTGTGTGTATGTAATAGAAGTATTAAGCATAAGATGTGGTAGGTTCTAATGCAGTTACATATAAATATTCCCTTTCTAAATTACACTGAACTAATTATATTGATTTTGAGTTTTAATATTGCTTAATTTAATATTGTGACTTTCATAAGGTATGTGCTATTTAACCCATGCTACATGGCAAAGATAGGAATTCTAAATGAGAAATAATTAAATGAAAATGACACACTGTTTCAGAGTCCTGTGGTGTGCCTTAGTAGTTTACTTCTGGGAGGACAGTGCTGATTTACACCTGAGAAAGTAAGTCTTTCCAAAACACAACAGTTGTTTCTGTGCTGCTTCTGTAACTGTAAGAAAAGCTCTTTGGCCCTAATTTTTCTTAGGGTACATGTCACTCTACTGTGCCTTCATGAACAACTATGTTTGTTTGTTTGTTTTTTTGATTCCCCCTAAGTTTTGAGTTCAGCCCAATTTTTATTTCCCCAGCACAAAAAAACCTTTAAGTCTGTTAAGCAAGATTTAGTGCCAGGTTTTTAGTTATGAAATTGGAACAACACCTACATGTTAAATACTAAAACAGTCCTAAACTGTACTTAGCAATGGAATATATTTCTAGTCTTTGCCTTTACGTAGGAGTTCCCCAGATGTATCTCAACTGCTAGTATTAGATTTTATAGCAGTATCTGTAGTCTGAAAGTTGCCTTGGTGTTAAAGCTAGCTTGTGAAGTTGGTGACTGTCCTTTCTCGGTTACTTCTTCCCTTTTTCTTCAGTGTGCCCTTCTTAGCCAAACTTAACTTCTTATCTAACAAATACAGCCTTCATTACTTCTTTCGGGAATACAGGCTTTGGATGCAAGTGTCCCTGATAACAAAGTCTGGGCCTTCACCTTGGTTCAGCACGTAGCCTCCCTGAGCAATTGCCATGCCCAGCAGGCACAGGTCCAGATTGTGGGGATATTGTCGCCTCAGTTCTGCCAGTCTAATTGTTTGGATAATGGAATCCGCGTGTTTTAACTGAAATCATTGTTCTCTGCACTGCACATTTGAACGTTCAAAATCCAGAACTGGGGGATTAATGATCTCTGGCAATAGCCTAAGACAAGGAGCTGTGAGAAAACTGAGGATGGTAGCTATTAAACTATATCTGCTGCAACCAGAATAGTGTAATCTTGTCCTTGTATAATCCTTAAAATACCACAGAAACTTATACTACATGGCAGTTTCTGCTTCAGCTCTACCCTTTCTGTTGTGCCAGTACAGCAATTGGAGCCATGAAATGAACCTGACATCAGAGCTGATCTAGTTTATATATAACCTTTTTCTTTCTTTCTGGGTTTTTGGAGCTGGGTCAGTTCCAAGTTTGATTTTTATCACTCAGTCTCACAGACAATGTACTGGCACAGGCAAGTAGATGGAAACAAGCAGCAATGGGATTGTCAAGCTGGCACTGCTGCCAGAAAAAAAATTGCTCATTGAATTAGGCATTGGGGAAGGAGTGTTCTGTTTGGATGTGCTTAGGAAAAAAGGCCCCTTCCACACGAACTCCTACTGTACTTTACTTGAAGGGACATGATGTATGGAAGTGAACCCCTCCCCCACTTTTTTCTCACAATTTTTCCTCATGATGATTTAGTCTTTCTTTAGCACATTTTCTCTGCAAACTCCTGGAATCTTGTTTAGTAGGCTGAACCATAACCAAGTTACAGTTGAACATTAGATGAGAGGTACTTGTTTGTCCCTCTCCCCACAGATATTTTTGTGATTAAGAAATAGGACTGAATTTGGAAGAGTAAAGCTCTGTTTCTGATCTTGAAGCAGAGATGCATCAAGGTGTTATCTCCTTTCTTCGCATAAAAGGAAGGATGCAAAATTTTGACTGTTAAGAAAAACAGCAGTAAAAATCCTTGCAAGTTGACTAAGATTACATATGCCTTGTGCACATAGGCCCTAAGTCATGGGGTTCTTGATGTTGTCTGTTTGCTTCAAAACTGAAAGTTAACAAAATATTAACTTTTTTTTTTAAGCTATCAACTTTAGGTAAAGAAAATCCTTGTGTTAACAAAACTAACTTTTCCAGTGCTATACCAAAATTGTGAATTTGGGTAGACTTCATTGAAGGCTTGGAGAAAGAATCTGAAGTTGTTGTGTACTAGAACTATGTAAAATAACCACTGTAGTCCTTAGAAATTCATTTAATGGACACTTAGTTATCTTATGCTTTTTTCTAAGAGTCTAGTCTTCAGTCAGATACCAGCATCTTTATGAGCCTTATGCACAGAGCAGCAGATAGTGCCTTCTTTGGGTTTGTATAATATTTTATATTCTTGTAAGTATAAAACTGCCTTTGAAATTAGCTGGCCCTTCCTGGAGTTTGTTCACATGGTGAGGGGTGGTGGTGTAGAGATGATTGCTCGGTGCTGGCTTTGAGCTAGTTGGAAGAAGATGACATAAATGAGTGAGGAAAACACTGTGGCTGAGTTGGTAGGTTCTGCTTAGGTGCAAGTCATGCTGCAACAGGCTTAGCACTGTCCAGAAATGGTTATGTTTGTCAATCCATGTAGACAAGCTTTAGTAAAAAGTCCCAGTATCAATGACATGATGTTCAGGAAGTGTGTATAGTATGGATTTATAGATTGGCAGAGTGATGTTTACGGGTTTGTTTTCTTTTTTGTAACTTTTAACAATTTGCCTTTTTAACTGTTGTTATGCACCAAGTTGATGTTTTTCTAAGATTTATGTGCCGTAATGGAATTAGGTGCATGGTGAGAGGCTCTAAATTACCTGACCTTACTTGTCCCACTATTATTTTGAGTTTATCAGCAGGGAGTCTTTTGCAATTTTACCACCTAGTCATTAAGGTACAATACAGAGGCAGTGCTGGTTAAATATCTTCTGTTCTTGGTTGCTTGTTCCTGCTCACCTCTTTGCTGAAACTGCTTAGGTTACATTGTAAACCTGACTACTGATGTGGCCCGTGTTTCAGGCCAGGGGGAATATTTTTGCAGAATTTAGTGCAATGGATTCACTGATCTGGTTTATAGCACAGCCCTAAGAGCTATTACAGCTGCAGAGGGGAGGGATAGAAACATATGCAGGAACTTCTTAAGACAGCTGTACTGGAACTGCTTGGGGAGGCAGTAAACAGCAATTGCTTTCTGTTTGAGCAGGGAAGATATCTCAAGAGCTTCCTTTTTCTCTTACAGGTGAACAGGAATTTTGCAATTGATTTAATAGCAGAGCAGCCTGTGAGTGAAGTTGAAAGCAGAGTGATATCATGCAATGGTGGTGGTGGAGCTTTGGGACATCCTAAAGTATACATAAACTTGGTAATATCTTTGTTCTTCATATAAAATGTTTTGCCTTCTGGTTTTCATTTGCAAAATCATCTGCTTTTTGACATGTTAGTTTAATGAAGTAAAAAGGTGGAATCACCTGAGATACTTTATTTGATGCATAATACAATATTAAGATTTCTACCCAGAAGAGTTAGATGGCTTCCACTGAGGTTACCAGGAATTTTTTTGCACTTGATTTGGATTTGTTTGATAGGTCAATCAGATTTTAGGGAAAAGGAAATGAAGTAGGAAGTAGTATGTTAGAACAAGCAGTGCCTTGTAAGTAAAAATAATATGCTTGCTGTGTTTTGAGATGCTTACTCTGAATATCTAAATGCCATTATGTAAGTTGAGGATACATTTGACGTTTTCTTAGGAATATGTGTTTTGTTTTGAATTCTGTGAGTTCAATGTTTTTTATCTTTCTTTTTAAGTGTGTTTGTGTGGGGAGCTCTTTCAGTCTTTGGGAATCTTCGGTAGTTCTGAAGATTGAAAGCTTCCATCATGGTCAGAGAATCGTTGAAGAATAAATGTCTCATTATTTTCCTATCTACCCTGACAGTAATGATACAATTTTAGTGTATTTCTAGAGAGTAAGAATATTGCGGCTACTGATGAATTCGATAGAATCAACAGTGGCCTGCTGCTTTGTTACTGTTCTCTGTTCTCAGGCAGACCCTGAGTGCATATGACAGTTGAAATCTTTGCTTGCTCACTTAAGCTTTGACATTTGCTTAATATCCAAAGGAATTGTGGGGCAGAAATGGTGTCCTTTAGTGTTACTGTTGTTGCAACTCCCAATTATCATCACAAACACTTCTATTTTGAACAAAGTAAACACTCTGTAATGATTTAATTTATATTCTTCAGAGTCAAACGGTCTGGGTTTACTTTGTAAAACTCAGGAAGCTTATATCCATTAGTGCTTGGAAATTAACTTTTAAAGCTCACTGCTGTTCTATTGAATTGACATTGTTTCCTTTGGCTTGTGCTGTGCACTTCCTGAGGGATGCTGTAGTTTTTGTGACTTCTAAGATCTTTTTGTGTTAAAGATCAAGTTGTAAGATGTCTGTGGTAAGATTCTTGAATCCTAATGTCTCTAAACACAGAGAATAGTACTAGATCAACTTGTTTCCACTAGTCCTAATTATTTAAATCCAGACTTGGATGAGGGAGTAGGGGGTTTTTTTGTTTTTTTTTTTTTTTCCCAATTCTAATCCTGTATTAAAGAAGGGAAAGCGTAAGTTCACTTAATTTCATGACTGTGAATAATCATGTTGCTAAATCATAGAAGATCTCATAGTGTCTACGTAGCTTTCTTGTCTTTTTGTTGTATTAAGATGGACTACAACAACAGCCTGCAGTCAGTCACACTTCTAAATTTAAAAAAAACCTTACCATTTGGAGAGAAGAAGAAAATTTTGTGCTGTAGTATCTGCTACTATTCTCCAAACCTTTTCTTTGGGATTTTATCTCAGAATCCTCCTGCATTTTCCTCCCATCTAGAACTAACTGTCAGTTTATGTTACTGGGTAAAAATCCTGTCTGGATATAACTTGAAAATGCCAAGTCCTGTTTTGTATTAAAATAATTATGAAACAATCCTTTCAGAACATTGAAACAGATGTGACTGAACTGACTTAAGATGTCTAGCTTGGTAAGAGGGTCCTTTACAGCTGGAAAGAAATCATTTGGCTCAATTTTGAAATTATGTTAAAGAATGGCAGAAGCAAACAGGGAAACTGCATATGATAGAGAAATCAAGCATGAACCTCATACTGTCTTTGTTGCTTCCATTGTTTCAAGTAAGATTTTGCTCTATACTTCAGCTATATTGAGCCATTTTAAGATGGCACATGTAAATAAAGGAAACTTTGTAATTTTTAAAAGCTGTATTCAGTGTAAAATGAAACCAGCAATTCTTGTACTCTTATTTTTTTGCAGGACAAAGATACAAAAACTGGAACATGTGGCTACTGTGGACTTCAGTTTAAACAGAAACATCACTGAAAGATCATCCCTTCATGCTTGCAGATTTCTGTTGAGATGTTAAAGTTTAACTATAAATAAAAAATATATTTAAAAGCCCAAGGTTAGCCATTGTGTTTAATTTAACTATGGAAAGTCCAGTCTCTACATTTYTGAAGCCTAGCTTCTCAAGTATTTGAGAGCTGACTGGTGTTAAAATGTCTGCTTTGTACTTAATATGGTTTTCATGGAACAAATGTTATCTCATGCTACTACTTTATGTTTGGCAGATTTCTTGTGGGCTTGGAGTGGCATCTGGCTGCAGCATCATCTTGGTTTGTAACAGGGTGGATTTGTATTCTTTTCAACACTGAATTAGATGTGAATGTTTACTGGGGATTGATTAGACTAGGTGGTTGCCTTTTGACAATTTTCTACAGTGTTAATTTGTTCATTGCTTGATATCTATAGCTAGAGTCAAAAATGGAAGCAAAGATGATGTGATAGCATTGCAGTACTTATGGGCATGTTTCCCAGAAGCAAAACTGTCATCCCTGAATTAATTAGCTACACTTCCTATACCATATGAAAAAAAAAATACAGTGACTCGGAATGGGACTCAGTGTGAGCAGGGGAGCTACCAAAGCTGATGAACATGAAGGGTGAAGACAGAGGCATTTGTTTTCCAGCTGAAAGGATTAAAGTGTAGATATCTGATTCTTCTCGGGATTCACAGCCTTGAAATCTCTTTTGGAATTAAGTCTTGTAAGACTCAGGAAAATAAGGATCACTCCATTGTAGGTAACCTCTCTGCTCTTCTAATACAGGTAGTCTGGCAACTAGAGCACCACCTATGTGTAACACCACCTAGCCTGTGTGAGGCTGGTTGAAGGACATCATCTACCTTCTTGCTTAATTTCACTTATGTAGCCACAGTATAAGCATGACTCTCAATCAGGACGAGTATGGAGAAGGAGGTTCGTGGCTTTGGTCTTTGCTCCAGAGGGAGTTTTAATCTGTTGTCAGTAAGTGCTTTTTTAAACACTAGTGATGGAACCTTGTCTAAGGCAATAGTTACTGCTTGGCTGAAGTTTAACAGGGCAAGATTTTAAACTTGCTGTATATATTGCTTTAGTTAAATTGATTTAGCTGTATCAAACTGAACCAAATTAGGTGTGCTTATAGCTACTTAATTTTCTTGTGTGAATTTATAGGTGAAGTTGAACCAATATAATCGGGCCTAAAGCAAGGTCTGAACTATCTGCAGAAGCTGTGTGTTTTGAGGCTATTGCTGCAATTGCTTACGTGCATGTACATCCCTCCTCTTTTTTTCATTCATTCTACTCTCTGTGAGAGGCTAACCTCCCTCTGTTCTCCTATCTCTTCCTTCCATCTATTTTCTCCTTTCCGTTTCTTCTGATTTCAGTGATCATCTGGCTGGCCTTCAGTTCATTCTTTGCAATGATCTAGGTTTAAGTAGTAGAATAAGAGTTAAGCATTGTAAATTCAGTTTAGGTTACTGAGCAGTGACTTTTCTATAAACCAGAGTCTGATTCATGATAGATGGCTGTTATGATCATAGTACAAAATAATTGCTTGAACTTGCAGTTTCTATCTTTAAACATAAAGTTGTTTGCTCAGGAGTCTTGACTTTCTACCAGTTTGCAGAGCATCTTGGCTGACACTGTTCTCTTACAGTGCTACCATCTCTGCAAAGAGGCTAGAAACATGTAAGTAGCTACATGTTGTCATCTTCTTTGATCCTTTGATTTTCTTATAAATAATACATCTTCCTGAATCACTGCTGCTCATAATAAATTAACAATATTTAAATTGGTGCTGCATCTGTTGAAGACCCTGACAAATCCCACCCCACTTGTCTCAGCTGTGGAATGCTGTTCTTGGATATTCTCCCTAAAGTATTTGTGATATGTGGAACTGTTGACACCAGTGAAGCAAAGATGGTTTCTCTACTTCATTGTTTGGTGATCTTCATAGGAAAACTCTAGACATGGCTACTTACTGTTTCCTGTGTGCTAAGTTAAGTATATGTACTTAACTGTGGTGGCCGTTTATCTAAAGCTCTGCCTGAAAGGACTTTGAGCCACACCATCCACATACCTATGGAAAAATTGACCTTGATCTGCAGGAAAAAGAAGTGAGGAAAGCAGAAGCTCTTATTGTAGTGGTCACAAGCAAAGATATGTGAAAATAGAGGTATGAACACATCTGTTCCTAGAACTTGTAAGTATCAAAGCAGCATTACAGTTCTCAGTCAACAAATTCAGACTGGAAAGCGATATAGAATAAAGCTTTCAGGCTTAGATACTATCAGTCATTCTTCTGTTTTTCACAGATCATTCACGCCAGCCTGGGACCATAGCCTTACTCCAGTTACCAAGGTAAAACCTGTAATTTATACTCAGTCATGATGGAAATAGGAAGTATTCTACATGCGTGTGTAGTTAGTCTTAACAACTGTGTCTTGTCCTCTGTCTTCAACCAAAAAAAAAAAAGGCTATCTGATTTTAATAACTGCTTTGTTAAGGCTTTGCTTGGTGAAAATCATGATGTATTTAAACTTTCAAAACATATATACACCATCTATCCTATTCCCCATATCATTCAATAGTTCTATATCAATTAATAAAAATAACTAAAATGAATCTACAAGCCAAATCCTATTTACTCACAAGAGCATAAAGCATTACCATGTCTGACTATGGCATAATATGCAAGTGCACCTTCTTAAAGCCTTTTTCAATCATATGGCATCTAAACCTGCTCCGGTAGTTGCTTTTGTGGCAGGCTCTTCAAAATCAGCAGACAGTGCATCTCTTTCATACTCTCCGACCTGCCACTAATGCTTGCACCTTTTCTATAGCACTATCACAAGTATTGTATAAAATACAACATACTCTAATAACAATAGGAATGTTTGGTTCTCTGATATCTACATTGCCAGCATTCTTTGGTGTGTTCTCCACCATCAGCCTGTGTTGATTGAGAGAGGTAATTAAATCTTTCTTTAGTGGTCTCCGAGTATGTAGTCTAAACTTAAAGCCATTTAAGATTTTTTTCTGGCCATATGAGTTCTTCAGAACTTGGCCTTCTTATAGAAAATGTCAGTTGCAAGAAAACGTTGAGTAAGGTGGTCCTTCATGTCCAGGAAGGAATTGCTGATGAAGAGAAGGAGGAAGAAACTGATTAAGTAGTTGATTAGGATTGGGCATGTACCTTAATCTTTGGACTGTGGAGTGCTCCCTGGAAGCTTTCCCAATTTACAAATAAAAAAACCCCTATTTCTCAGGCGTCAGCTGCTGAAAGGAAATCTGAAATGTGATTGAAATACTAAAAATGGATCTGTAAATGAGTTGGGGTACCAGTGACTGTTGTGAATCCCTAAACTGTGATACAGAATGAGATTATTAGCCTTTAAACACATCTTTACTATCTCTAGCAAAGAAGGTTATGTTATATTAATAAATTCTGAGGCAGCATTATGTTGATATTTCTAAATCTTACTCTATTAAATAATGTTGTCCTGAATTCTGTGACCTGAAACATTAGGGAAAGGGAACTTGTTTTTGGTGCATTTTGGTAAACAACTGTAAGAGTTTCATAACTTATTTGAGTGGGCAATGAGACCAAAAAAAGAGCATCTTTCGCAACCAATGAGTAAATATGGAATGCGCATCAGGTGTGTACCAAGGATAGATATTTTGGTTAATATAAATTTGCCTTTAATTTTAAATTATCCCTGTTGTGTAATGAAGGCACATGCTCAATACAGCAATGTGATTGAGGAGCGGGATCCATCTGACATAAGTGTAGTCTGGAGTACTTGCGTTGGGGAGGTTGGACACCAAAAACGAAAGTATGTCATAGAGAAAAAGTTTTTCTTCAAAAAGCATATTGGGTGTGACAAGGATCACACTGCTGTCCTGTGCACCACAGCCCCTCGGGGAGGAAAGGTGGCATGGACAGATCTACAAGGAGGTATTGTAAGGGCTGAAGAGAGAGAGGGTGCTTGGATTTTTAGGAAGGAACAGTATTTGAGCTGGATATTTTTACTCCCAGCAGCCTTTGGCAGAAGGATTGCTGACATTATCTGTACGGATAAGGTGTGTTGTGATGTACTCCACAGTTGTGGTTCTCCAGTTATTAAGACTAGAGGTTAAGCCAGAACACATGCTTGGATTTATTTTGCTTGGCCTATCCTCCTAGATCATATTCTTGTAACCAAAGAAAAGAACTGTAGGATCAGGAGAAAGAATGGGACTAATGTACACCTGGGTCTTGCAATGATATGGGGCCCAGGCATGGCTTTGACACACAACCCGACTTTGGAGTTTGGGAAAGTTCCCAAGCGCCGTGGCTGAGATGTAGCCCTACAGGACTGGTTCCTAAATCAAAGCAATTGCTAGTGGTAGCATAGGCAGAAATGGCAGTGATTTGTCTGCACATAATAAAGCTGTGCCAATAAAACACTGTTCAACTTATTTTTAAGTGACCAGGGGAAAAGGGTGGGTAGTGAGGTGGCAAAGTTTCCTAATCAATTTGTTTGTGATAGTAAAGAGGAAGTTAGACTGTGATGAATTGCCAAAGGAATTTATAAGACTGGGCAAAAAAAAAAACAAAACAGAAAACCAAAAAAACAGCAAAGGAAATGTGACATAGATAAACATTGTGATGCACATAAGTAAACACAGTCTTAGCTTCACAGATAAAATTATGAGCTTTGAGCTGAATCACACAAAAGTGAGACCTTAGGATCTCAATGTTTCCATATTATTATTATGTATATCTCAGTATTTCCATATTATTAGTATTTCCATAAAAAACATCAGCTCAAAGCTCAGCAGTCAAGAAAGCAAATCTATATTAGGAATTACTAGGAAAGGATTAGAGAGTGAAACAGAAAACAGTTTGCTTAAACTAATTGTTTGTCCCCACCTTGTATTTTCTGTACAGCTCTGGTCCTCCTATTTCAAAAAAGATGAATTAGAATGAGAAAAGGCTTAGAAAAGAGGGRAAAAAAAAAAGATAAGGGTATCGGCAGCTTTTGTACAAGGAAGGACTGAGTAGAATAGTCTCCTGGGGATATGATAGAGATATACAAAATCTTGAACGGTATGGAAAAGTGGGATCAGGATTGACTGTTTTAAAGGCCAAACTCTAAATCTTTGCCCAAATCTGTTTCTTTGGGGAGAATTTAATCAGATTAGAAAAAAAATTTGTTAAGGAAATTTTACTTGATTGCTCTAGAGGCAGGACTGATTGGGGACACGCTGATTTAAAAACTTATACCCCTGTTCAAAGGATAGCTAAAAGAGCTATAAATGAGCAGTACATACACTGTGAAAGGCCGAAAGAAAATGAAGAAAATAAAAGGGAAACAGAAGACCTATAATGAGTATAAATAAGGTCAATAAGAACAACTGAAATGTTTTAGGATTGGAAAGAATGCCAACAGAAAAATTGGTTTATTGTGGGAGGGATGTGGTAATATTCTCAGTAGTGATCTAAAAAGACAGGAGAATTGGGGGATATATCTATTATATTATGTAATTGTATCATAGGAAGTCAACAAAATAATTTCCAATAATGGACACTCAAGGGGTTGCTCTTTTAGTAGCTGTTAAATTTAGACATTTTTAAATTGGCATGTCCAGATAATTAGTTTCAACAGAGCTGTCCAATGAGCTTCCTGGATCATTAATGTTGATTTTTGATAAGCTCTGAAATACTGGAGAAAGAAGACAAAAACTGGCTAATGTGCCAACATTCAAAAAGGGTAAAAGGCATGACCTGGATAATTACATGTCTGTCAGCTTGACATCACTTCTGGGCAAAATAATAAGGGACCCAATTAATAATGAATTAAAGAAGTGTTGTATAATTAGTGCCAATCAACATGAGTTACAGGAAAATCAGACCATGCCAAGCTGGCTTGATGTGTTTTTGATGAAATTAGAAGTAGTGGTTGATAAAGCTAAAAGTGTTAATATAATATACTTGAATTCTGTGAAGAATAGACTCTTGTACTTCCTGGGATTTTGATTCAGAAACAGAAGTCTTGTGAAATCAAGCAGCTACAATTTGCATGTATTACATGTATTAAAGGGTAGCTCATTCTTAGGTGTGAAAATGTCAGTGTAAAATAAGAATCATCACTGAAAGGATACATTTCTGTTGCACTCTTCTGCTTTCTCAACCCAATGGCACTTAACTTATCAGCATCCGAAGGAAACCTGTGATAGTTACTGCTGATTTGCTGAGGATTGAAAGGGTGAAGGATTGGTATTTAACAAGGAGTAAACCCTCTTCCTTGAGGAAGAGGATTAAGCAGTGATGCTGCTCACTGCCACTTACCCAAAGCTGGCACAAAGCTGAAGGTTTCAGTACGATGAAATGCAGAGAACAAATAAAATGCAGTCCATATTTGTAGAAAAAGAGGTATTCTGTGAAGTGACAACTGTAACAAGCTGGGTTACTTTTTTAACCTGTGAGCTGCAACCTTAATGCTTCAGGTAACATGAAACATTGACTATTACATTGTACAGGGGGTTTTCACAGATAACCAGATACCTATGATTTTCCAGATCAATTCTATGTCTTAAATAACTTTTGTGAACTTTGGAGGAATAAATAGAGATGTTTTGAGTAGGCATATGCTTCTGAATTTGGTGTTAGCACATTTATCACTTGAATACTGTGTCCAGTTTGAGGTCTACAGTTTGTTAGTTAATGCGGATAAATTACAGAAGGTTCAGAGAAAGCCATGACACTAATTACAAGAGTAGAAAATATGTTGTGTAGTCGAAGATTTAACAAGCTTCATTTCTGCACTTCCTCATAAATGAGGTTAAGGGATGACTTGATCAGGGTCTACCAGTACAAATCTGGGAAGAAAACTTTGATAATGGGCTCTGTAGTTTAGCTAAAAAAGATAAGATCTTGTGGCTGGGAGCTACAGTCAGGCAAATTCAGGCCAGGAAAAAGGAGGCTTCGCAGTGGGTGTCATGTATCAAGGATTGCAGTAGATTCTGCAGCATTGCTGACTCTATTTTTAAGGCTGGTATAATTTTCTAAAATATGATTTAATTGAAACAAGGCTGTAATCTGGAAATGTTTATGGGCTGTGTTATAAAGGTAATTAGATCATTGCAGTGGTCCTTTCTCAATCTATAGTAATTAAATATGTATCAGGCCAAAGAGACACTGGTTCTATTGAACAGTGGTGGTGGTGGTAGAAATGTGTTCCAGCCCTTGTTCTGAAAAAGGCACAGAAGGGCCTCGAACTTTGTTTTCCCACACAAATACTCCAGTTGTCTGAGGGATGGAGGCTTCCACTGTGGTTTCGCAAAATCTGGCTTTGTAGCAATGTGGAAAAAGACCAGATCTCAGATCCTGATGCTTATCATGGTGTGGAATTGTCATTGACTGGTCAGTGCTTAACAAAGCTATACCGACTAAAATAAAAATTTCACCTTTAGGATACAGACAGTCAGAGAATTTGGCATCTGATCTCACTTTTTCAGTTAAGATGACAGATCTGTGAACCCTCATTACTTTGGGGGAAGAAAATCAAATGTGCTTGCATTCAGATTTTTGTCCTGCCTTCCAAAGTCTACTGTAATTTTATTTTGTCAGTATGTCTTTGGTAGTGGTCCTGATATTATATCTGACTCTGGAATGAAAAGGCTTGCAGTTTTCTGAGCTTTCCTTGCCCTTTTAAAATGCCACTCTAGGGTACAGTTGCAACTCAAGTTTTCCCTGTTTTTTGGCAGAGCAGCTGGCATAGAACATCTAATCATGTGTTGGATAAAAGCATCCTCATGAACAGTCACAGAATAAACTGTTTACTGTTTAATATGACATTTATGCCAATTACTATAAACTAGAAGTCCTAAAATTAAGACATTTTGGAGGAGCCTAAAACAATATTAGGTAAACCTGTGCATATCAGTGAAAAAGAGATCTATCATTGTTAATGCTAAGGATAATTAGAAGGGTTTTTAAAGTGTATTTGGAACAAAAAATCCTTGGTAGTTGAGTGGCCTACATTAAAGAGAGAGAAATGCCAGTAATATTCAAAAAAGGTAAAATATTTAATAAATAATGTCCTGTGATTGGAAAGCATGTGTATGATATATTTATAATATGTGATGGTGAAATATGTTCTACTCCATAAGTAAATGGAAAGGATATTAAACACATTCTCAAGATAAATTAGGTGTTTTAACTTATGGGACTACATAACATGTACTAAACAGTTTGAAAACAACTGGCTGAAGAGCTTTCAATGTCACTGGTATTGGCAAACCTAACCTCTTGGGACACGGGCAGGTTTTCAGAAAAGCTGGAAGAAAGCTGATATGCTAATATTTAAAGATGGTAAATGGAAAGGCTGTTGAATGCATCTTGCTGCTGATTCTTATTGTGTCTTACTCTATTAGAAGAAAGAGTGATTAGCATCTGGAATTTTGCCTCAATGAAGCTTTTTATACACTGTATCCTATAACCTCTTGGTTTTCTTTTGGTAAGATACACAGAATGAACCTTTATTTTTTTGTACTTTCAGCCATTTTTCAACATCTTAAAATGATTACCTACACTGAATATAATAACTTAGCATTAGCTTCATTGCTACGGCCCACAGAAATTAAATAGTAGAGGGGGAATCTCCTGTACTCACAAGGCTCACAACCTGAGTGTCTGCTATGCCCCCTAAATCTTCAGTTGTTGCTTTTTAGGATGCAGTTCCTGCCCTATAGATTTTGTCTGTATACTAGGTCTTTCCCTGAATGTACAACCCTGCATTTGATTATATGAAATTATGCTGAGCTTAAATGGGTTCAGCTGAGTGGTTCCAATCGCTTCCTAAGCAGTGCTGTCTCTGTCTTTTTCACTTCTCTGCAAATATTTGTATAATCAGACATGGTTTTATATTTGTTTCTGAATTGCGGATAACAATTTTGACTGGTGTCAGCCATTGACTAATGAGAAACATCCTCGTTTGACAGGAATTTTTCCTCATTTGTAATAACTTTTTGAAATCTGCCACCTAGCTATTTCTGAATTCATCTGGTGATAGAGGTACAACAGTGATATGAACCTTTTCCTGATGTCCCCAGTACATTTCTGCTTACTGGCCTTATATTTTATTTAACTTCTGGATTTCTCCTTGTCTTCTCTGTTCTTTAACAGTTTTGACTAGTTTGTATAGACTATTTTATTCATTCCCTGTTTTTTGCTGTATGTTGTATCTTTTATTCCAATTGTTTTATGAGCGTATACTTTGAGTTATTATATAGTTATTTATAACTATTATATGCTATTCCTTTATAAAGTTGGCTTTTATCCAAAGTTCTTAGCTCACTGAAAAGTGCTGAAAACTTCAGAAGAAAAAATAATTGTTCTTTTTCCCTTTGATTTTCTTCTTTTAAAATACTGCTGTGTGTGTGTAGGAATCCCCCAAAAAGGATTTAAAAAAAATTTTTTAACTTTATGCAGGCGAAAATCCACATTTTTCCACTTGGGGGATAGAGTTTTTCAGTTCTCAAGTTTCATTTGAATTCTTGAAAAATAAATTGTGACACAGAAGTATTGGGGGGCAGGGGGAAAGATTTCACTAAGAAGAAATTTTTTTCAGTCTCTACCCAATATTTTAAGAGGATTTTTCCAGCAGTTCTAGTAACTTTTCTGTTTATTATTTAATGAACAAAACAATGGTTGGCTTCTCAAGGTTGCTAAAGTTGTTAAGTTTATTTGGTGAATTTAGTCACTTCCACGTTTGAAGTTGTTGTGAACTCTGTAACCTGCAGTATTGCTATTGGAACAGAAACAAATATTTGGAAATAAAATGTGAGAATCAAGAGACTCAGTCTGCTGCGCTGTGCTCACTCAAGTCAAAGAGGAAGAAGCACATGAAACTTCCTGTCTTGAAATTGCCTATGCTTCATCCAAGGTATTTTGAATTACCTGACTTCCGATGATGTATCTGGTTGTAACCTAAGAAATATTTTCTTCTGCTTTCAAAAAGGACACTAACCTTCATACCTAATGCTCAAATTCCTGTTTTGCTAAAATAGCTTATCTTATTAACCTATGATAGTTTCTTGGTAGGTAACATATCAATATTTTAGGGAATTTCCATTTCATTCATCTATTCATTTTGCATGCCGTCCTCTCTTTTTCTTCCTCATGTAACTGGATCAAATCAATATATTTGGAACCTGAAAGGAAGCTGATATAAATCTAGTGAAATGTATGATCTGAATACTTTCTATATTTCTGTAAAAAGCATTTCGCAGCTTCCGTCTTCTTGCTCACCTTCATTCGGTGCACTTCATACAATTACCTGCATGTGTATATGCATGCAATAAGTAATGGTTTCTCTTTGCCCTCTAGAGTTTATTTGGCATGCCCCAGGGCTTTGCGAGTGTCTGGGAGCTCCATAAGCAAAGTAATGCTAAGTGAAGGAGGAACCAATGTTCACTGTCAGGCACAAATGATGTAGGAATACATGCTGTATAAGAATTTATTAGTCTGAAGCTTTCTTGGGTTTTTTTTGGCCTTGATAGACTAGTTAAGGTTCTGTACCTCTACCGTGCTAGAAATCACCTTTTCTATGAATTGTCTCTGGGGTGGCGGGGGGGGGAAGAGTTGTAGGAAATGCCTGTTTAATTTCATTTTACTCTCTCATCCAGAGATTGCTGTGCTCTCTGGACTATTTCTGGTTTGTTTTTTCTGGTCTAGGGATCACCTACTGTTTTAATTAATTAATTAAGCTTGAACTGGGGTCCTAGATCATTTTGCATCTAGATGAATGTCAAAGTATCTTCAAGAAGAGTCAGGCTACTTTGTGTGTGGGTGTTTTCCTTCTGGGTGCATGAGTTTCTGCTGTTTGCTGGATCATGGCAAAATGTTGGCAGGAGGATGGACAGGGCTGTACAATTACCTTGCTCTGCCAGTGCAAACTCAGTCGTGATGTAATGAGCCCCGGAGCCAGGCCTTTGGTTCTCTGGCATATATGCTAATAACCGGGCTATTATTCCAGTAAGATAATATTATGATTGAGGCAGAAGCACAGATGGTGATTTTTGGACTCTCAATACAAAATCTTTTGTGTGTGTGTTTGTGTCTCCCCTATAGGAAATATAGATGCCCAGATTAGCACTGTGATTTCAGGTCTTGGAAAAAGGCATGTAATTTTTATATGTTATAATATTGAGCATTATAAAGTCCCTTTGGATCCTGCCCTAATTTTCTAAGTAAGGTCTTATGTCAAGAAAAGTGTAATCTTCCCTTTTTACTTTCTGTTTTGAGTACTTGATACCAATTAAACGATGGCACTGGAGTGCATGAAACAAAACTATGTTAACTGGTCATTAGGTGAGTATAAGCTAACTGTATTCTTAGATCTGTTTTTATTTATCTCTGCTTCTTACTTCTGCACTATCTTCATTTACTCTTATTCACAAAATGAGGGTTTCTGTATATGGAGATTTGTAAAATATTTTTTACAAATACATGGATATTATTCCATGTTGGTAAATCTTAACTTAGTTGCAAAGTGAACATGGTGCAGTAGTTTGTTCATTGTGAAGGAAGGGTGAAGAAGCCTTATCTCATGCAAGTAAAAGTATGTATGTATGTGTATTAAGGAGGGTGGAAAAAGTTGGATAAAAATGATTTAATACTTTTTTTGGGGGGGTGGCTTGACAGTGAAGCCAAGGAAAGTCACATTGTCAGCTCATCACTCCCAACCCTGTGGTACTATCTGAAGCATTTCATGTGTCATTCATTACAGCAGGCAGAGAAACACTAAAATGTGGTTCACTTTAGCAGTGAGCTTCTTTAGGACTGTTTGGTTAAGTGACTTAATGGCTTATTCTTAATGTTCTTTTCTTTTATCTTGAGACCACATAACTCAAAATGACCAAAAATAATTCGAATTCTTCTTGGCAGCAGGTCACCTGTGAAATATTTTCTGTCCAACTTTATTACTTTTGAATAAAAAATGCCAAGAAAAAAATGTGTGCGGGTGTCTTTGAGCACATACAAGACTTACAGAAATATACATCTTCTGGGAACAATCTGTGGCCCTTTACAAAGGTTACAAAGAAAAACTATTTTAATTCATATAATCTGTACCTCATTATAATCTGTTCCACCTTAAAGGTTCGGGTACTTAAAAATAAATCTTCACGTAACCCACTGGTAAGTGACACGAAAGCAGAAGCGAAGGAGAATTAGAGGCAGTGGGCCTTACTGGGATAGAGAAAAAAGTAGAGAAAAGAGAGTTAGTGAATATTTTGGGAAAAGAAGGGGATTCAGAGGCAGGGAATTTCTGGAAAGAATATACTTTGGAAAAAATGTCTTATATTGGTCAAAAAAATATAATGCAATCAGAGGCTAAATCAGGTTTGTGGGGTTTTTGTTTTTTTGTTTTTTGTTTTGTTTTGTTTTTCTCTCAGCTAGCTTGTGGGCATGTGTGAAAATGTGGTGTATGCTAATATTCACTACTAAGTTTTTGCTCTTCAGTAACTATAAACTGTGCGCTTGCAATGTTCAATGAAATTCCAGTATTGCCAGTGAGTGTGGGCTAATACTGATGTGTCATCATGTCAAATATGCTATGGCTATTTGATATTCAGAACAAGTGAATTAGCATCTGTCCAAATTTTTTCATAGTGCAGAAAATATCTATATGTGTTACATGGAGGACTTAGGAAATATTCAACACCAGATACAAATAGAAGAACTTGGGAACTCTATTTAAAAATAAAATGCCTCAGAACTGCCTAGAAGGATAATTGTATTCATTCTTCATACATCTTTTAAACTGTATTCCCAGGAAAGATATATGAACAGTCAAAATGAACATTTTTTGTAAATAGAAGTTGTCCAGAAAAAAGTCCCTTCTTGGGTAAATTGCAGTTTTGTGCAAATACAGAGAAAGGGGCAAGTTCAAGGGTGGTGGCACCAGTCTTGGGCTCTGTAATTGGGAAAATCAAAGTTATTAGTCCCTCTCTGTAAGACTCTGATATAACAATATTTGGACCAAAATTCATTACAGAAGTTTTGTACAAAAGGAAGTGAATCCAGGCAAAACATTTATAAGGTGACAAATCGCAAATATGTGCTAAGTAATTCTTTTCTAGCTTCAGGGTTTTTTTATTAGCCAAGCAAAATGAAACCTATTTATTAGTGTTTTGTGGTCTGCCTATTAAGAGAACTGGAGAGGCAGCAGGCAGCTGCTAGAGGCAGAGCAGGGGGTAATGCACATTACTCAAATCTGATCCTGAGCTTGACTGTTAGACCAGTGTTCTCCTCTTGTACCCCTCTCTAAGATGCAAAACATCCTCAGACTATACCAAAATGAAGCAACTTGTTTACATTAAAAAAAACAAAACCCCTCTCTATGGATTTGCTTTAAAGCTGTTCCTCTTGGAGTTCACGCCTTCTTGGCATTTTATCATCTATTTCAAGGATATAAATAAAAAAATCAATAATGAAAGCTTGAACAAAAAGAGTCTAGCCATGAACTTGCCAAAAAATAATTCTGCCACTGTTAACAAATGCCTTGCTTTTTATAAATTATGATGTCAGAATGAGAAAGAGCTTTTGCCACTCGTGCAAAAAATGTGCTCAGATTTGGCTAATCTGGGAGATGTGTTAGTGGCTTAACATACCTTTGGCCTACAGGGATGTGCACTGGTCTTGGTGAGAAGCTTTGGTTGCATGTCTCCTGCTCATTACCATTATTGCTTGTTGACATCACAGCGCAAGTTAGCCTTGTAGGCCTTGTGTTTTTCCCAACCAACGCAACATACTAAGATCTCCCACATTTGTTCAGAGAGAGCGCTAGAGGTGGAATAGATTACAAATGTAACCTCTGTTTGGGTTGGAAAAAAAAGTCCTTATTTCTGGTCCACCTAGGTTAAGTGCTTGGAAATTATTCGACTGTAGCTTATATTCTACAGAGCATAAACTGCCTCGTTTGGTATTGTTTGGCAATGTTTTGTGACTTAAAGGGGAGGGATACAAGAGAACAGCGCTCTTGCAGTCCAGGTCTGGATCAGATTTGAGAAACCTCAGCTCCAGCACTCAGGTGCTAGTGTGTTAAATGGGACAAAAAAGATGGTGATCGTTTGGAGGTTTTTACTGTCTCATGGCTGCTTTCCGTAGCTTGCTTTAGAGAATATAGTCTGTAACAATGCCAAGGGCCTTATTAATAGTGATAGATGTTCTATCTCTTCCCCCTAATCTACTAGGCTAATTAGATCGTTAAGGGAGGAAGTTAGTATAATTAGGTCTTGGCAAAACAGCGTGGATTTTTTTTTTATTACTTTATTCTAGGTGCTTGCAAGCACCTTATTTAATAGCTTTTCCAGCACTTTTCCAGGGATCAAAGTAGGGGTGGTTCATACAAAATTCCCTACATTGTCTTTTTTTAAATTAAGGGGGGGAAAAAAGTGCAGAGAGACTCTGTTTGTCCTCTCTGGTCCTTTGCGAGTTCCCAGGATAACTGATACCGGTTAGGAGATTCCTTTGGCCAGTTCCTTAAGTGCTCTAGGATTAATTTCCTCAGGCCGTGGTGACTCAACTATATCTGTTTCCTTTACAAAGAACATATAACCTGTTCTTTCTGTATTCTAGCTTGCATCTGCCTTGTTATTGAAACTGATCTCATTAAATACATGGTCACAATTTATCTTTGCTTAATTCTTCACCATAAAGAAGCTTTACACATTGCCCTTCTGATACTCTCTTGACGTGCTTATGCTGTTGTTGCACATTCATCTTTCATTACGTGCCCCTAACACCACTTCTTGCATAACTCCTTTTAGGGGGCAGACTGTTCACTAAAGATTTCTCATAATTGTTGTATCTGTACCAAAAGCTCTTACTTTATGCAATATAGCCATGTTTACAAGAAATAGTTTACACCTATGCCTGAGCAGACATCATCTGATGCTTTCTTGGTCTTGGATTGTTTTGGAAACAGTATTTGTTCTAAGCTCATATACTACTTTTTCCTGTGCAAGTTTACCTGGTTTTGGTGAAATGAAACAATATGTATTGCCATGACCCCTTATAGGCATGCCTGTCCAAGAAGGATACCAAGGAGGTATCTTCTGAACAGCCTATGGGAAAAGTAAAACTGTAATGAGTGGATGGAAGTGCCATTTGGGGGCACTGTAGTGATGCAGAATGTTAAAGTGGGGGAGGGTTATTCTCTTATTTCCAGGTACAAGCATGATGTGCAGGCTCATTCCTTGGCAGGCAGCTCACTGGTTACTTTGGAGGCAGGCCCAGAAGGCTCTTCTATTAACACACTACTTTCCATTAATTTTGGAACTATTTTGCACTCTTTTGCTAAATGCCTTGTTCTCTTCCTGTGTTCCCTCCCCCTACAAACACAGGTATGGCACACAAAAAGGCTAATCTCTGCTTCTCGGTCCCAGGTAGATGACACATCAAAGCTACCGAAGGCTCTATGCCTCTGACTGGAAAATGGGTAGGTGCTGTATAGGGATAATCAGCACCCTCTTCCCCCCAGTTTTATCTTAAATCATGTCTCAAATCTGTGTTAAAACCACAGCATGATATTTTTATTTTCCATTGAATATACTTTTTTTAGTTGTGTTGTAGTTCTAGATCCTCTTCTTATTTCTATAAGGTTCCTGGAATATTGCTAAGATTTTAGAGTCTTTGGAGTCTTGCAACAGTGAGTTCCAAACTTCAGTCTTATATTTTGTGGGTGAAAGATTGTTTCAGGGGTTTACGTTATCCATTTTTAAAATTCTTGACTGCCTTGTTGTGAGAGGTAGAACAGAAGCTCTGGATATATCTTCTGCAGTCCTTCACAATTAAAAAGAGAATAGATAGATGTTCTATATTCTAGGTTATCTATTTCTTGACCTTTTAAAGGATGCTTTTGACCATTTCTTTGAATAAATTTCACATTGCTATTGTGAGTAGTAGCTTTTGATATTTTCCAAGTGGAAATGCCTTAGGCTGTAGAAGTGTCTTTTTAATTGTTCCAGGAAATTTCATTCATATACTGCCAAGTTAAATGGTGGTAAAATTGCCTTTCTTTTGAAATTGCTTTTCATTTGTCTTTCTCAGGGATATCCAAACWGTCTGTCAAAAACTGATGAACAACTGAAGATTCCGGGTTGTGCTACTGTTGAGGCAGTAACAGATACTGCTGCAACAGTCAGAACTGCAGCCACAGTGGCTACCCCTGGACTGGAAATGCTGAAGTGTTGTTGTAGCATAGCTTGGAGGTGGTGGCTTCCATTACTACAGTTGTGCAGAATACTGTAGGTTTTTGGTAGCATGTTTTGGGGTTTTTTTTAACTTCAATTAAATAATCCTAAGGAATCACTCTTTTTTTTTTTTTTTTTTTTTTAAGAATTACTTTAGAATAATAATACTGTAGTTGTAATTTTCAGCACTCAAAATGTAGGACAGAATGCACAATCATCTCTGTTTCTCTTCTGCATGAACTTTCTGATTTTTAACTGCATGTTCATATGCTTTCCCCCTTCCCCCCCTAATCTTGCCTCATTTAGAGCCCAGGGTAGAAACAGCAAGGAGCTGAAAGCTGGTTGTGTAAGCAATGGTGGAACTGCTTTTTAAGTACTTCACTTTTCAATAACCCTCTCCTAATATAATCCCTTGTAAATAATTTGATGTGCCTTTATTACGTCCCTTATTCATCTCTTTACTAAGGTTAATGATTCCAGTCATTTCAATCCGTCTTCATTGAAGGACTTTTTCATTCCCCAGTCATTTTCATTGCCCTTCACTGTCCTCTTCCTCCTGCAACTGTACCAGAAATGTTTAGATCAGTTAAATAGTGCTTTACATAAGTTTCCAGATGAGGGCATACTGATTTATAGAATGGCATTATCATTTGTTCCCATGTTATTCTCCACTCTGCTTTTGTGCATCTGAACATATGCAGCAAGGCTAATTACCTCAGGTGAAGTGCCATACTACCAGTCTGATTCTTGCTCTGGAGACAGTTGCTTTGCAGCTAAGTTGGGAATCTCAGCACAGTTCTCCCACTGAACCGAGGAGACATACCCTACAGACTTCTCTGATCTTCATAAAAGGATTTTGTGTTGACTTTACATTTCATTCCCCTCATCTCACTCTAGGAGCCACAGAATTTTTTATTTATTTATTTAAGTCAGGTTGGTGGTGTGATAACATTTGCTAGATTTCAGATGGAAGATTTGATGCATCATCACAGGTGAATCATTCCAGGATTATTCTCGCTCACATTAATTTCACAGTTTTACTGCTAGTCATCGGTGATATTCCTGCGCTACGGTTTTTCTATAGGCAATCTCTTTCAGTGATTACTAGACACTATTAGAGGGATTAAACTAAGCATGCCATTTCTGCATAGAGCAAATCTATAGTTATAATCAACCTGGGTGACATGTTATTAAAGTGATCAGGTGATGTCATTCATAGAACCCTATTGCTAGTTGCTTGTAAATTTGGCAAATCATGATAATTTGAGGTGAAATTTTCCAGTGAGAAAGGAATGTCCTGTCTCTTTTGGGCTGACCATGAATCAGCCCTGTTTCAGATTAAAAATAGAATTCCCTAATAGTAAAGAATATGATCAAGCATTCGACAATAACCTTAGTATGTGTGATCTGCAACTTTGCAATTAGAGGAAGCAGAGGGATTTTGATCCAAGATATTGACTTTACTTTTATGTATTACTAACACTAAAACTGCAATTTATTGTCGTGGAACTATTAGCCAGTATTTCTAATAAGTGTCTGTACATCCTTTAAAGATTCTTTCACATGAGGAAACAGCAGATGCACAAGCACATCAGTATCTTTGAGATATATTTTAGTTTGCTGTTGCTGGCTCTAAGTAGGCCTAGCTGGAAAAACTGAAAACCAAATAACAGGAACAGCCAGCGTTCCAGCAGAAAATACTGGCTGAGGGAGCACCCAAAGCATTGTGAAAACCTCAGGGAGGTTGGAACCAGCAAGGTCTCCAACTTTGTCAGATCAGTGGTGGTTTGCAAGGGGCTCAAATGACTCTTCTGTTTGTCACGGGTAGGGCAAGAGCCCCTTAAAGCATGGGTAAAGAAAAATTGGCCACTACTGCAATGTTTTTTGCAGAGCCCAGTCTTGTAATCAGCATGCTCTGAGAAAGCTGCTGGGAATGACCCATTCTGGGGCAGTTTTGTGCAAGGCAACTGTGTTCAGGTTACAGTAGAGGCACAGACCTAGGTGCATGGGGAACTTTAAAGTAAGACAGGTTATCTGCAGAGTTTGTATGACTCCAGGGCTGGGTGATGGATGAGGAAATTGTTCCAGGGTTAAGAGTTCAGATTTAAGCAGTTTAGACTTCTAAATCTCATTTGGGCATTCAAATTCTGTTTGGGCCCTGACTCTTAAGCAGTTAAATGGTGTAGAAAACAGTAATCTTAGCCATATGAAAGCATAGACCACTTTGTATGAGTCTTTCAATGAAAGAATATTTTTGGGCTATTTGCGAAGATGGAATAGTGTTCTAACAACAGCATTATCTCTGTAGAGAAAAGTACAAAGTACCGCAGTGAAGTCCAGACCACTGAAATATGGACCCTACTTCTTGAAGGCTTTTAGCCACCTAATTTTCACTCAACTCAGCAAGGTACCCAGGCACTTAAAATCGTAAATCCTTTCAATCACAAATACGAAAGCCTAACAGACTCAAAAGAGCCAGTCATCAACTTTCACCATCACTCAGGTATCAATTTTTAAAGATAATTACCCATTGAAGTTCCATTGATTTCAGTTGCTATTAGATACCTGAATATATTGAAGAATCTCTCAGCTTTACTTAGGCACAGATTGTTAAATAAACAAAAATCAGTTTTTTAAAGGACCATCTTTCATGTTTTCTTTATTCTGTCCTCCACTGAAAGTTGGGTTCCTGCCTAAATGGATAAGAACTGAGGCAGTGTGTTGACTGTTCAGTGCTGAACTTTGCTGAAAATGTTGGTCTAAATTTCCTTGTTGGCTGTAGCTAAGACATAAAGTGTCTTTGTGTACCTCTACTACAATTACAGTTGTTGTAGATCCTTTTATACCATGTATGATTAAAATCTGATAAATTTATGTGATACTGAAGATGCTACTTACAGTACATCTTGAATGTTATATACAGAACTTAATTCAGCTGTGTCAAGCATGTTATGATCCATGGCAATGACAGCTAGCCAGAACATTCATATTTGACAGGGCCTCTTTAGTCATGCTAAACTGAGTTTGATTCCTGAGAGGTAGTATCAGTATTACTGTACTAATTTATTAGACATGGCTAGATTTAAAAATTTATTTTTGTGCAGTTATTTAAAATTTAAAATGATAGTGTCAAAACTAATTAAATTTTAGCTGATCACTCTCCAAATGCATAAAAGTCTCATCAAATATGTATAAAGAGTCCTTGGATCTTTTATAACAACTTAATCTCTATATAGGTGATCAGTTTTTCATATCGTTGTGTCCCCCAATAGATACTAGGATGTCAAAAGTTTGGTTGTGACCAAAGACAATATTAAATAGAAAACTGGTTTAACTCAACTCAGTAGTACAGACACTAGCCTCTTCCTTCTGTATTATTTCTCTATTAGTGCATAGTAAGATTATATCAGTGTCTATACTCTCTCCCTTTGGGAACTGTAGGCATTTTTTAAAATTTCAGATGCAAAAGCCATGAGAGCTATGTGATGAAAATGGAAAGTGATCACATTAAGTTGCAATAACTTAAATAATGGAATGTGTCTAATATTTTTACCTTTACATCTGGGCAAATACTGTATTTTTATGTTGCATTACCTATGCACATGACTTTTTTTTTTTTTAACTACAAGTCAGATCTCTTGGCAGTTTAATATCTTTGGGCAGAAGCACTTTTATTATGATAGTTTTATTATGGTAATTATACTCCATTTTAAAACTGTTATCAAGTTATTGTTGTTACAGCCTACTAAACTGAATCTGAGGAACCACTGAAGCAAGGAGGTTGGAAGGAACCCATGGAGGTTTTGAGTCCAACTGCCTGCTCAGAGCAGCTCCAATCGGAGCAGGTTGCTCCAGTCCGTGTCCAGTTGGGTCTGGGCATCTCTGAGGATGGAGACTCCATAGCCTCTCTGAGAACCTGCTCCAGTGTTCGACCACCCTCGCAGCAAAAATATTTTTTCTTATATCGAGTTGGACTCTCCCTGTTCCAACCTGTGTCTGTTGCCTCTTGTCCTAGAGGATGGGACTTGGACTTGGGACACTTCATGGAACAGGTAGGCTTACTCAGAGTCCATTTTAAATCAGTAATTATAYATCAATGTTTTAAAGTACTGAAGGTTGCAGCTATACAAACAGGTCATCATACCAACACTGAAGGGTTTGGCAAGAATACATGGAGGGTCTCCTATCTCTCTCAACCATGGGTGAAAATTCCCAGCTCAGGAGCTCTGACTCGTGCTTCTTAGAACAAAATTACCTGGTGAGCTGAACCTGGGTGTCTTTCATGGGTCACTTGTTCCCCTAGTCAAAACTGAAGGTCTGCATCTGTATTAAGTAAAAATGTTACACTTAGGTTGGTTAACTGAACACTGGTCACTAATCCTGACCTAGACTTAGCCAGTCAAAGCAAAGTCTTGGAGTATGTAAAAAATGAGGAAAAACTCTAGTCCTAAAGTTCATGAGATTTTTGCAAAGGCTGTAAATTAAGAATCTCAGTACTCTATGAATGCTTGTTTTGGGATGCAAACAGTTATGTTTTACTCTAGGGTCAGCCAGCTAAACAAATAATAGTCATTCTGTTTTATTAGCAATAAATGCAGGGGGAGATTTGTATATCTATGAGAGCTGCAGCTGTTTCATAATTTCCTCCAAAATGAGTGCAATCTTTTGTACAGGCACTCTTATTTCAGGTGGAAGTAGTTTGTTTCAGCTTAGTGAAAGCAATTCAGTTTAAGATATGAAATAAGCCTAGTTAGTCCCATGGGAAACCTACACAGACTTTAGCACAATATTACCTAAGCTGCTTTAAAAATCATGTTTGGTGAAACCAAAGTGGCAGCTCCACAGCTGCCTGTTGCAAATGTGAAGATTTCTGTGGGTCCTTGTGTAACTGTCCTAAAAAAAAAAAAAAAAAAAAAAAAAAAAAAAAAAAAAAAAAAAAAAAAAAAAATCTCAAAGGCTCAGTGCCCTTTCTGTCCACATTGGGAGCACCCTCTGGAAGAATACTCTATATTTGGCCCAAATTGCTTTCCTTTGAGGAACTTGGATTATCTGCATTTCAAAGCAGTCTGCACTGAGCAGCCCCCATGCTTCTCCGAACGACCTGTTCCCACAAGCCCTGTCCTTGTGTCCTTCTGTCCCTCTGTGCTCTCTGCCCTCCTGCTCCTCCCCTCAGGCCCTTGGCGGTGGGATGTAGCCTTCTGTCCTGCACTTGGAAAATGCTCGTAGCTAGCAGGATAATTAAGCAGCACAGGGAAAATGACTGGCCAGCTGCAGGATGCCACTAAAAACACATCTGCCCACTGACGGTTCCCAGATTACCAAAACAGTGCGAGGTCAGTGATATTTCCATCCATTTAATGAGTACCCCATTGATTTCTCAGCTGCCCTGTTTTCTTACTAAGGCAAATGCCTTGCAGATATCCACTTTATTACATCAACATCCTGTTCTCTCCATCTGTCCAACTCATAATCTTGTATCAGTTTAGTTTAACAGGATCCATTTCCCATGTTTCTGTTTGTTGACTGGCCTTTAATTCTTGATTAATCAGCTTTTTATCACCTTCTCTATGATTTTGTTCAGGGTCAGCTTAGGCTAACAGTTCTGTCAGTATCCACACTGTGTTCCTTACCCTTTTGAAATATTCATATAATATTAACTTTCTCTTAGTCTTCAGCTGTTCAAAACTATTGAGATTCATTGTTGGGTATCCAGAATGCTTGGGGATTTGTGAAAATCTTGAATGCAAGTTACTTGGACCTGCTGATTTAAATGTTTCTTGCTTTGGTGCATGTTCTTTATCAACTTCACATTACTGTGGTATAATTGCATTTATTACATATATATGTATAAAATTGTGTGTGTGTATATGTATAAAACCATGTATATATGTGTGTGTGTATGTATGTATAAAAACATTCGAACATACAGATCAAAAAGGTGAATATTTCTGGCTTTTTTTCCTGTGATATTGCAAAATGGTGCAATTATACTAGTGTCCAACAGGCACCATTGATAGAATTCCTTTCCTTTCTAGCCTGGCTTTTCTGTCCATTATTCTCACAGCCATTGTTTCTCCCTTTCTTTTGCTTCCTGGTAATATTTTTACAGTTCCCCAATTTTTTTTTTATAAATATTTGTATTGCTTAAAACTAATTTTTTTTGCTCATTTATTTTCTTATATCTGCTTTCATCTCTCTTCTAAGCTGAGTTGTTTTTGAAAATTTTAAAAAGTTGTTTTGAAAAATATAACTGAAAGACAAGTGAGCAGAAAATAGAAAAATTAAGTAAGAGCTCTTAGAGACTAACTGCAGCATTATGTATGGGTCTGTGTGTGTAACCTCTACAGAGCTACTTGTGTTAAATCTGTGTTAAGATTGAAGATTATGAAATCAGTCCATACAGAAAAGTTCTATAAAGCACAATAGAAAATGATGATCATTTTTGATTGAAGAAAGATCATTTGTATAAGCAGAGTCTTTCAGGACATGATTTCCATGTCAGATGCTCCTTTTTGTTGTTTGCTTTTTTGTTTTGTTGTTGTGTTTTTTAAGGGATGAGTGTGGCAAACTGAATTTCAAACAAAAATGTTAGCAGAAGAGATCATAGAGCAAACTGTTAAAATTACATGTAACAGCTTGATTCAACAAGGGGGGCTGCTCAGCCCAAGGTTTTAAAAGAAGCCGGGGAAGAAACTGCTGAACTTCTAATTCTGGTATTTAATGTACCATCTAAGTTAGCCTTGGTGGCAGAGAGATTGAAGATAACTAATGCAGTACAAGTCTTTTAGAAGCACTCCAGGGACATTCAGAAGATAGTAATGAATTTGTCATGTGGTCTTCTTGTATACTAACAACTGGCTAGAAGACAGGGGAAAAATATATATTAAGTGGTCAGATTTTGTGACAGGATACACCAAAAATCTGTGTAGCACTCAGCATATTCRTGCATCCTATGTGAAAGAGGATAAGAACTAGTGTGAAGAAGTTTGCTGACAACTGAGGGTGGTAAAAAGTAAGAGTCACAGAAGGATCTCAAGATACAGAAATAATACAGACAAGGGAGAAATGTGTGCAAATGGACATTGAAGTCCTGGATAATTCTCTGACAACATTTATTAGGTGCTTAGATGCTAAGATAAATCTAGAAATGATTAATGAAGAAATAGGAAAGAAAACAGAGACATTGTGCCTGCCCCTGTATAAATGTATAATGCACTTGTCTCTGGACTCTGTTACTCCCCACTCACCTTTGAAAAGATGTAATGAAACTAGGGAAGGTAGAGAGTAGGATATAAAAACATAAGGACAGCCTAAATGGGGTAGACCAAAGGCCTAGTGTCCTGTCTCTGACAGATGTGAACTGCAGATGCCTGAGAAAGATGCTGGGCCATATGCAGTGATGCTTTACTGCCAAAACTTTAGTCAAAAATCACCAGATTTCCCAGTGGAATAACACAGCTGGTGGAGGGAGCCCTGACAGTGTCAGTGAAGACCGTTCCAGGCCCTCCAGTATACTCTGGGTAACTTGAGGTGGAAGGAGAACAGACGGTGGAGAGTGAGGTCCATACAGCCCAGCAGGAGGGTGCTGGAGGTCGGGGAGATGAGCATCCTGGGGCAGACAGGGAAATAAGCTCCCCCGTATTTTGAAAGGGACAAAGGTGATCCATCTGCTAGATTCCCCTTCTTCATCATGCCTTGGGGGGTAGTTGCAGTGATAGGAAGAAAACCATTTATCTGTGTCTTGGAAAGTGTTGCCATGGCCAAGGGGCCCACTTCTAATTCCCATATATATGTTTTTGGATAGGGTGAATTGGCAACCAGGAGGCCATGATGCAGGGCAAGGGTGGGGAAGAGACCTTGAATTTACAGATGATATGCCCAGAGATGGCAAGGACCACGGAGGATGGCTGTGACTGAAGATACAGGCTCTACCAGACAGCACCACGACAGCCTCGATACACGCTCTAGGGGCTGACGTCCTTGTATTTGCAGGGCAACCAAGGAGGAAAGGGTCTGTGGCCACCAGCAAGGCTGGGTGAGGCTGCAGCCACATGCTGGGGCTTTTTGGCAGAGTTTATGCCCTGTTTTTCCCCACCAGTTATTTCTGGATGAGGGAACTAGGGGAAGTGCAGTAGTGGACTCAGTGGAGGAGGCAGCAGAGATCTTGGCTTGTCCACATTTTCTTCCCTGAACTGTTTGTAGTGGTGGTGGTGATCCTAAGAGCTGCAATGGAGAACATGCATCCAAAGTACTTCTTCCCTCCTGTTTGCAGGAGGGGCCTTGACCACATTTAAGTAGGGTCCACTATGTGTTGCAAGGGAAAGAAAAGAAAAAAAAGAAACCCAAAAGCTGCTGGAAAGGAGAGAAAAGGCATATGGGACAAAGGTGGGAAGGCTAAGGCGCTCATGCTAGAGAAGGAAGGGAGGAATGAGGAAGGGAAATTGTCAAAGTTGTCAGTGTCTGTAGGATCCCAGAGACTTGGTTTCCTGGTGAGGGGTAGAGGAGCAACTGTAGGGCCATTCTCATGACTTTAAGATTTGCTAGGGAGAAACAAAACTGGTGTAAATATAGGAAGGGCAAAGGCCTTGCCTCTGTAGCCAGATGATAGAATGGCTGTGGCTTTATATTGAGAACAACTGATATGTTTGTCACTGAATTATCCTGCTTCAGCAAATGCTGAAGAAGAAGAGAACAGAAATACGATTTGGTGAACGTAAAGTAAAATATGGTCTTCAAGTAGGAAGCTGCGTGAGGCAGAGTTGGTCTCAATGTACTGTTTTGATTTGGTGGGGATTAGTACCAAAAATGGTATGTTATCTCCTAAAAAAATATAATAATAATAAAATAAATAAAGACCTTACATGCCATTTTTGTGTATCAGCAAGTGAAATGGAGCTGCATTGCACAGATGTTGGTGTGCTATTTATGCAGCACAGTATCTGTTTAGAAAAATGAAGGGCTTCAACTCAAAGAAAAATCAGAAAAAAGTTCAGAAAAGGGAATAACAGAATAAACTTAACAAACGTGTAATAATAACACTGCACGGTACATGGAAAGCCCATAATAATATTACAAAATTATATTACAAAATTACAAAATATTAATATTACAAAAACAAACAAACATGGAACATATRAAGTTGGAAGATAATTATTTTCCCACACAATGTAATATGAACTTGTGAAAGTGATCCATAATTATATATCACAGCCTGCATTAGGAAATTAAAGGTAAAATATCTTTTTCTTAAAAGCTGCTCACTATACAATAATTGTTTTATTTGAAAAATGCGGATGGTTGTATTTTGTATACAAGGTTGTTTTGGCAGATATACATTCCAGAACTTTTTGTCCTGTCTTGCTTTTGCATTGTCTTTTTACTTCTTCCAGAGAACTGGTAGTTCCCTTCGTCCCTGCTAGATGGCATGGCAAGCCACCACAATAATAATAATGCAATAAGGCAGATGTACTAGTGTGTAATCTGCACAGAAGTGTAGTAGACTGTTCACCCAGCGTTACTTCCTTCTCTTTTTCTTCTCTCCCCTCCCCCCACCATGTTTTCTTATTTGTATGTGGGAGATCACAGCTATACTTTTGGATATCCTTTTTGCAGCATCAGGAGCCTGGACATTCATGGCACAGTGTTGCACTTTCTCCTGGACATTGTGGTCGCAGGAGGCGGATGCGGAGAGCCAAAGGCAGCTGGGGAATGGGAGCCTTGTCCCTGTGAGTGCATGGTGGTGGGAGAAGGATTGTGCCCCCAGCATGTGATCAGGAGTGCAAGGGCTAAAGCTCATAATCTGTCTCTCCCCTCTCCTGGTCACATGGGGACTGCACTGGCCCCTGCTGCAGATCAACCTGGCAAAGTGCTCGAACACTAAAGTGAGGGGCTGCAATATTAAAGAGATTAATGTGTAAAGAAGTCATGTTTTAAAAAAAACCAAAAAAACAAAAAACAAAGCCCATGCTTTCCTTTGACTGGAGTGTAATAGGAAATGCTTGTCTATCCCAGTAGAGTTAGTAATCCTGCACGTACAGAGGGCGCAAAAAAGTAGTGAGTCTATTAGAAATAGTACTAAGTGCATTCATTCTAACCTCATTTCTTTTCATAAATATATATACACACACACACGCACACACACACACATTAATAGACTTCTGATAAATGAATCCTCATGTGCAGCATTTCAGAAAGCATCTAGCTCTGGAGAACTCTGGGGGAAACACCTACAAAGTGTGGCAAAAACAGGCTATTTAGAGCTTGTAGAGGTACTTTCAACAGTGTTAGTGCTGAAAATATTACAGGGAATGTGAGTAATGGATATGAAAATGCGGTATTCTATTGTAGAAGATGTCCTGGAGAAAGCAATATGTGATTATGGAGTCTGAAGGATCTTTCTTTTTGTGTGAGTCTTAATGTGAAATCTTTGTGTTGTTCGAGTCAGTGGGCAAAGGCTGTATAATGCATTCTGAAGGGGGAGGGGGGCACAGAACAAATATATTGTTTATTGACATTGTCTTTCATTAGAAGACTATGTATATCTCTGCAGATAATCTTTTAGATAATAAGGGCTAGATCTGCGAAGAGACTTAAGTGTCTGTGTGTTCCTTTTGGTGCCTAACTCCAGTTTTAAGGAACTAGCAAGACTGTTAAAGCTGCAGTGTTTGGGGGCCAATGGATATGCACAAAAGCATACCCACAGCCAGGCTGGTCAGCATCCTTCTTCATGATGAAGTGTTCAGTCAAATTCTTGCCAGATTCAGTCTCCGTCAACTCAGCCAAAGGAAGAGTCTTCAAGGGGTATCTCACAGTGACTATAGCTATTCTCCGTGCATCTGTCCTCAGATTCATTAATGCTTAATTCAGAGGAAATGCTTGAACCCAGCTCTTCATCTATGCCAGAAATAGTGCTGTAACCTCTTGACTGTTGGATATTTGGAGGGGAGGAGAGGATGGAAGGGAGCTGTCCTCCTTTTCTCTGTTAAAACTCTTCCAGTATGTACAAACAATGACAATTCATTACAGCAGAGACAGAGATTGATGACATGGGCATGTAATTAGGACTGTCACCTGGGAAGTGGTAGACTTGGGTCTGGTCCTTCTCATGTTAATAATGAAATATTCACTGGAGAATGGAACAACTCTGTCAAGCCTGGGCAGGCTGCACCTGTAGTTCTTCAATGGCTTCCTGCTGTGGACAGTCTTCCGGCAGGCAGAAGAATTAAGTTGAAGTCCCTGTTCCAAATTAATAGGTATCTCAAAGTGGGTCTTTCACCACTGAGTGCACTCACCACTGAATGATGTTATAAGAGGACAAAGATTTCAGTAGCTTTTATTTCTTTTCTGAGAAGGGGTTATGTGTCTTAGGCATTTAGTTCCGGTAAAGGCTGAAAATTGCTAGCAGCACCTCACAACTTCTGAGGAGTAGGACTAAGCTCTTTCTCTCTCCTTTGCATTTCTCTCTATCATGATAGGTTCCTGCTGAGGTTATTGGCTTCTGGGATTTTCTTTGTGAGACGCCTCATTCTTCCCACAGGCACTTCAGGCACACCAGGTCTCCAGGAGGGACTCCCCCATGTTCTGCCATGGTGGCCAGAAGTTAGATGTGAGGACCCAGCTAGCACATCCCATAGTTTCACTGAGGCTTCTGTGAACCCCTAAAAAGAAAGAAGGGAAACAAATGTAAATTCTTTTTAATTCCTTCACAGTGGAATAGCTGTGGTATCAAATTCTTTGAATTCAAGGTTTGTGGACTTGATCTGGTTCCACTGAAATCTCAGGTAAAATTCCATTTTCCAGCAGCAATGAAATGTAAGATGAGCTAAGGCACCCTGGCAATCCAAGAAGGGCAGGCTAATGAATAGTCAAAAACAAGGGTAAGATTCAGTTGCCTGAACAGAAGTGTCCAAGTAGCACACTTGTCATTGGGCCTGAAATTTTAAGCTTGCCTGGCCTCCACCTGCTGGTTTGTACAGGTGTGAATCTCCTTGTAGTCCTATGCCAGATCTGCCAGCCCCATGCAGATGCGTTGACTACCCCAGGGCATCTCAGATGGTGCAAGGTGATTATGTTTAGGCAACTGAATGGCACCCATCCTGTCCATCTTGCACAGCGAATACCTCCAGTGGTGCAATTCCTCTTGTCATTTTATTTTACCAGCAAGACCATTGGCTACTAATGTGACAACAGATCTCAATTTACACAGTGGTTAAAATTGTTCTGTTGTTGCAGAGAAAGGAGGTAAAAATAAATCAGTTTGAAAACCCTTGTTATCTACTAGCTAGTCCAGTAAAACTTTTTTACTGATTCAAAACATCAGGCTTTCCTTTTTATTGAGCTAAAGAAACTTCATCATTTACAGCGCAACTTTTAAGGGGTAGTTTGTAAAGGCTGACTGCATTTGAATAGGTATGTATTGGAAATATATCATTTTCTTTGTTATTAGTATTTTCCTTACTAGTTTTATTGATATTTTTGTAACTGATTTTAGAAGGCTATGATGTAGCAAAAAAGAAAAAATAGACTGTAAAGTCAGTTCTAATAGGTCAAACAGGGCTGGAATATATAAATAACTTCTCACTGGAAAAGAATAAGATTAGAACATGAAGGCAAAGGTGGGAAGATGAAAATGGGGGAAGACAAAGATTGGGGATGTTCTGTAAGATGTTGTGTCAATATATGTGCCAATAACAAACAGTTTCAATTCTCAAAAACCTGCAGCTTTAAATCTTACATCATTCTGTTTTTAAATTCCTCTAGATTGCCTTATGTTTGAAGTGCTTTCTGTCCTTGTTATGGGCAGACTTGATAAGAATTGCTATTTCACTGAATTCCACAGCCTAGGATTCATGACCTTGAGTGACCTAGGAGACATGTATCTAGCTATGAGTTAGATGTTATTACAAAAGTTTTTGTTGTAAGATGAGCACTTGCTCTCTCCTGCTTGCCTTAGAAATACATCCTGAGAATCAGGAAAAAAACCCTCATAGATCACTCTGGTACAAAAAGACAAGCTGACTGAAGCTTTCATGAGCAATATTCTAGAGAGTGCACAATTTTATGAATAGTTGTTATTCAGTGTGAACAAGGACTCAACATCGATTTGTCAAAAAGTTGTGGGGAACTACTGGTTACCAACTCAGTCATTCCTCTTGGAAATGCCACCTGAGCTATTGCTCTTGCACTCCAAATCTTTTTCGACTGTGTCTGTTAGCTGATGAGCTAGTCCCACTGCTGCTGAGCACAAACCTTGCTCCCCCTCTTCCCCAGATCATTTCCATTGCTTTCGTGACAGTTTGCATCCTGAGATGTTATGTGGTGGGTTAGCTGGCAGCACTGGAGAGGAAGGCCAAGTCTGGGTGCAAGCTGGCAATGAACCTACACTCAAGTCTTGTCCTATGATCAATATTGGCCTGACCAGCACTAACAGCACAGTCCTTGCCTACCCTCATACTCTTCTCATTGCCAAAAATGTTCTGAAACTGGCTTCCTGTTTCAAAAATTCATGTATGCATGTATGCTGAACTATAAAATAGCCTTTTATGCAGGAGTGTCTTCTGGCATCACATGCCAGGTATCCAAAAGGCTCTGATCTGGTGCTTAAGGGAAAGAGAGTTTATTAATGTCTAGGAAGACCATTTTCTGATACAGAAATTTCCTGCTAGTGGAGAACCTACACACAAGGCAGGAGGCTTGGAAAGGTCATTGACTAGTCAGCAATAACGGCAGATTATGAATGACTGCTGGCCACCTTGGTGTCAGTAGAATAAAAGAGGTAGGTGAGAACTGGTAGCTGTGTCATGGCAGATTTTTGACGCTAGAATAGAAGGAGGGCAATTTTGGCCATGGCCAGCTACCTACCAGCTGTGGAACTGCTCAGGTTACGGGACAAAGACAATATTCTCCCGGGACCTACATATAAACCAAAAAAAAAAAAAAAAGTGACACCCTGAGTTTTGGATGTCTAGAGATGGACTGTGTCAATAGGGCAATTGTAACTCCAGGCCCTAGGAAGGAAGGAAGGTTTACTTCTGATTTTGTAAGATGATGCGCATTGACCATTCAGCTGACCTCACAAGACCTCTAGGGTCCCTGTGTCCCATATCTTGAGGAGGTATGACCAAGATAACAGAGCAGGAGTCTGCTACATTATAATGCAAGCCCCAGTAGATTGTGAGACCATTTCTGGTGGTGACTATTAGACCACTAAAATAGGCCTTAACAAGGATGAATGAGTGATGGTGCAGACCAGACTAAGAGCTTCTTCCTGCCTTCAGAGAAGAATGTCAGCTACAGTAGGGTATCCCCTGACACAGTTACTGAATAGAGGAACTGTAATAAACATCATGGTATTCTTGCTCATCTGACTCTTGGAATCATCTGTGTTACCTTTTGCTGAGAGTCTTTCTTCCAATAGCTGAGATAAAATTATCTGACTCAGCATGGGAAATTTCGGACTGAATTGTTAACAGTTTGGCAGAACTTATTGCTGGAAAAAAACCTTTTGCAATGGGTAGTGTTTTGCATTTTAGGTAAAAGCAATGCCCCTTCTCTGCTTATATAATTAACAGTGATAACAGAAGACAAAATCAGCTATAGGCTGTAAAACTAAAATGCTGTAGAGGTCCCTGAGTCCCCATGGAAGTCTGAAACATCTACTATTATTGTATAGTGTGTTCAGTAAGGGAGTAAGGGGGAAGACGAGTGGTAGATTCTGGAGCCAGTGTGAAGATAGGATTTCTTTATGGGAGCAGCATGTGAAAGTGAGGGTTTTTTGCAGATAAGTGAGGCTCTCAAACCAGTGATTGGCAGCAGAGGGAAATGATGTTTTTTCAAGCTAATAATCATTTCAGCAATTTGGGAACCATTACAGTAGTGACTGAGTAGGAAAGAACATATTCAGAGAGTCTTTTTTTCTTCTATATGACCACTTGCTCCTCCTTTTTTTGCTTATAGCCAGTGGAGATCTTCTTGTGCTCTGCAAACTCTTCCAGTAGTGATAACAAGTCAGCTTTTGGGGTTCAGAATGTGCTCGCAAACTGTGGAGAAAAACTAGAAAAGGAAGAATGAAGGCTTTTCTGTTTGTCTCCTGGTTTTGCACAAATGCAACCTCCCTGCGTGTACTTGTTCATTTCTAGTGGAAACAATAATAATGGAAAGAATGCGGTTACGGGAACCAAACTTTGGTGAAATCTCGTTTTAAGTAAGCAGGCAATGAATTTTCTTCATTTTCTTTGGAGAATTTTTACATCTTTTTTGTGCAATAAATAACCCACTTTGAACAGTTTTAGACAATTTTCAACCTTTCTTAATATCCTAGTACTCCCTTAACTATTGTTAATTACTTCCTCTCATTCTGAAGATTTTGTGCTATTTAAATATTTATAAAGAATTAAAATGTTTCACCTTGATCATTACTTAGTCTGGTTATGTAACTTTGTTAATCTTGTCTTGCAAGTGAATCCTTTCAGCTTCCTAATTTTAATTCTTGCTCTCCTCTGGACTCCAACAAATCTGGCAGTATGCTTTTCTTCTGAGGTAGGATTGTAGCCTGAAGATTGTTTCTGGAGTCAAGAAAAGAAAAAAGGAAAAACACAATACAGTTCCAGTACAAAGAAAACAGGACTACAACCCAATTTTGTTTTATCTCAGAGAATTACTATCAACAGGTAATAAAAATCTACAACTACAGTAGTCAAAGAAATATTTGCTCTCATCTAATTTCATTTAGAAGAGAAAGAGATTATCTCCTGAGAACATTAATTTATGTATTCCTCTCCCCTCTAATTAGTGTCATTTTTATGACACGTTCTGCTTTTCTACCTCTATAAGGAAAGTACTTTTCTTTTTTTATTGCCTGCAGACTGAAAAATACTTTTCTTTGCTTAGGTTGAAGGTCTTCTGGTTTGTCACTGGAAGGCCCCTTTACTTGCTGATTTCTACTCATTAAAGTGGTAGTTTATCCACCTTCAAATGTCTCTGCTCTGTGTCACAGACACTTATTTGTTCTCCAGCCATCAAAGTGTATTAAAATTAACAGCAGTCATCACATGAGTGGAGGCTAGCCATTCTCAGACACACAGATAGTTATATACTCACAGCAGGAAACTTGCAATCAAATTCTACCAAAAGGTCACATTTGCAATAAGTAAAGGAAAATGTAGGTAATTGGTTATGGAATCAGTTAATATCTTCACAGGCCTTGAAAGGCACTCTGATGGACTCAAARCCCTTTTGTTCAAGTAATTAGAACCAAGGTATTGTTATAGCATTAAAAACAGAGGAAATTCTTGGCGCTCTGTAAAATAGTGTCACTACACCAGCAAACAAACAAAAAAAATTATCTGTGGTTTATTTGAAAAGACATACAAACTCCAGTACAGGCAGAAATGCAGAAAAGAAGTAGGGAATGAAGTGCAGAACAACATGAAGACTAGCTCGTACAGAGCACTTTTTTATATCCATCCTTAAAGGTATGTCTGCTATTTCCCTTGACTGATTTAGATTTGCAGTCATTTCAGAAATACCAGATCACAGTATTTAGACAGACTCCCCAGTGAATTCAGAGTGGTTGTCTGTTTAAAAAGCAGTGACTGACTTTTCAAGGATTCCCATTAGTCGAAACTCTGTTTCATTGAATAGTACAATGTATGCCTAAACAGTTACATGCCATAACTATAGTTTATAACTGAGTCTCAGTTCAGGCAGGCCCCTGGGCATGCACAACGGATGAGAAAGCTACATGCCGCAGAAGGGGACGCAGAGCAGCCAGCTCATGGAGGGGGGACCTGCTGGAGTTATCCGAAGGAAATGCTATGGAAATGTGTTGCTCTTTTATTTTCTTTTTTCTTTTTTTCCCCCACATCAAACACTCCTTTTTTCCTAGTTTAGTCTAGGAATTTCTGCTAGTTTCTGTCCTGTTTGGAGAAGGAGTGTTTGGGGAGTCTGCTGCATCAAAAAGAAAAAGTGAGTGTAAGCTTATTCCTGGGCCTGTGAGCAAAGAGAGGGTAGACATGGGTGAAACTTTCTGCTTCAATAACCAGTTTAACCAATCAGCCATACTCCAGAAGCATCTCTCTCTCCACCAAGTGCTCTGACTACTAGTCCAGACTGTCACACTCACATCAACTTTTCTGTGCCTTAATTCAGATGTAATGACACCGTTCAAATTTTGACCTCTTCTTCAGGCAGGAGGTCAGAGTGGTTTGGGTCCAGAGTAGCCCTGAGCCTGGTGTTGAGGAAGTCTGCTAGGTAGCTGAGGGATGGCCATGGCTGAGCCCTGATCTCTCGCTTCGCCAGTGAGCGCCCCACCTGTTGAGCAAGCAGAAGGTGCTCTCTCCTGTGGGACACCTGATAGACCTGGCCCTATGCAAATTCAGTAGAAGAATGACTTGCAATAGCACTGAGCAGTGTGGATATCCCCAAACAGGCCCTGGGAGGTGTGACTGGATGCAACAGTGGAGTCAGAGGTGGGAATAAAGTGCCTGTGGGTTTCAGGTGCCCCCAGGATGAGATGGGGTGGGCATTTGTTGTCCCAGATGAGAAAGGGGTTGAGAATTGTGATTTTGACTCCCTTAACTGAAAATGCAAGCTTACAAAGCAGAAAGCTTTTCCTCCCCAGAAACGCTCTCTGCAAATGTTTTGAAGAATATATGGATAGCTCACACCAGGAAAACTTAGTCTTCTCCTGTCCATTGGCTAGCTAAGTTATTCTAGCAAAGTTACCTCAGGCATGACCATGAGATGGTACTGGAATTCTCCAAGAGGAAATTTGGGAAGAGAAAGAGAACTTCCAAGGCAGAATCAAAATTTGTTAAAATGAATGATGCAGTTCAGAGGTCTCAGAGGAATCCTTTCAAGCCCCCATGGTCTTAGGTGGGAACAATAACAGCAGTTTCAAACTTCTTTATTTTTTTGTTGTCTTTTCTAACTCCAAGAATTAGAAATCTCATTTCCAGAAAATGAAAATTCAGGGTGAAATCACAGCCAGTACTTCCTGTAAGAAGAACTCTGTGTCAGGGACTCTCTCTCCAGGCTCACAATTTTCTTCTTCCCACATATGTCTAATGCTCACCTTACCTCTAAGCTATGGTCAGTGGTTTCTCCCCCAAATGGGATCCTGTTAGGTCTAAATGAGTGGGAACATGATTAAGGAGTAAGAGTGAGGATGGACATGGAGTGACAGTCCAGGGATAGGGAACATTTTTAGCTGGGGACAGGCAATGGAAATCTTTCTGTGTTGTCAAAGCCCAGCCAGGCAAAGGGGTGGAAATGGCATTCACTTCTTCCTTTTCTGTTCTCCTGGAGCTCACAGGATCTTTTACCTTCTTTGCAAACCTAGTGAGAGATGATGGAGCTGAAAATCATTCTTATTCCTTTGCTGGAAGAGACCATCATCCTCAGGCTAAGGCAGGCAGTGAAAAGCTGCTTGCCTTCTATTAGAGAAGATGAAAAGTGTCATCTCAAAGCTGCGCTCTTCAAGCTCTGCTGCTATAAATGTGTAGCAGATAGGAAGTGGGACATGCCCATCAAAGTTTGTCCACCATGAGTTTTTCAGTCCTGCAGGTCCTACTGGCTATTATGTTGAACTAATTCAACATAATAGTATAGTCATGAAATTTAGTGAGACTGTTCTTAATATTATGAATTTTCAATATTATAGATTCTCAGAGAACTCTATGTAATCTGAAAACTGTATATATATGATAAAAGCACCTTTTATTTGAGGATCTTTTCCCAGACAGTCAGCAAGAAGAACTGTAATCTGAATGCATTTGGTAAATTATTAGGTGGAGATTATTTGCTTAGTTCTGACTGAAATTGCTGAAAGAAGATCTTTGTAAATTTGAGAGTCCTTCAAACAATAGGAAGGGGAAAAGTACCCATGCATCTTCTGATATTTAAGTAATCAATCACAGATGCAAATTAGAAGTTAGAGTGAGAAAATATCTGACTCTCTGGTTGCAGTAGGTAAGTGTTACTTTATAGGTTGAAATAACTTTGCCTAAGCACTCTGTTAAACAATTGCAAATGACAAACATATTAGAGGGGGGAAAAAAAAGTGAGGCATAGTTTTTGAATATAAATAGGGATCAAATTATTGCAATTTATTTGCCCAATTAAAAGGCAAGAGAAGGGAAATGCTGAATAAAATTAATAAGAGCCTCTCAATGTTTTGCCTCTTTTTAGGCTTAAGCGTTGTCAAAAGTATCTAGCCTAAAGCAACTTTCACACAAGCTATGATCTTTCTGCTTAGTTTTGGGGGTAGAAAATTGAAACTTCCTTCAGGACATTCACTTTCAAAGTCTTTGGCCATGTGAGACAAAAGTATTCAAGTCATATGGGGTGAGGCTTTCAGAGCTCGTCTTCCTCAGCTTATTTGAAGAGAAGATTGAGCTGTAACATGATCACTGGCAGCAGGTATTTCATAGCGGGGGAAAAAAAAAAACCCTCTGACAGTAGAGGCTTACACTCATGTTAACAAAAGCAGCTAGAGATCCTGCTGAAGTTAGACATCTTCTCTTGAAATAGAATACTGCTTCYTCCCGGTGAGGATAACTGAGCATTTGATGAATACACCCCTAGAGGGGTTCCCCTCCTGGAAGCAGACTGGTCTTGTCTATTCTTTGCTTTCTGCTGACAGAAATGTGACGGCCCTGGGGTTTGCAGGAAACTGTGTCACTGAGGTGTGATGATGTGTGATATATAGGTTCCCCAACAAGATGATCTGATGACTTGATGACCATCTGGTGACCGCTCTAGCCTTGAAGTCTACAAACCAAATTGAAATACCTTGCTGAATGGGTTTGGGTTTGTTTAGGGTTTCTTTTTTTTTCCAGAAAATTTTGAAGAAAACTTTGAAATTAGTAGTTGGTTCTTTGGGGACTTGGTTTAATTTTTTTTTTTTTTTTGAGGTGTCTATTTTTTTTGTCTGCCTTAAGAAGATCTCACTGGAGCATTCACAGCACTTCAGAACTGACCTCTCTCCTTTTATGAACTGAAAATCTCTACTGCCGTGTTTTCCGCTTTTCTTTCCACTGCATTCTCCAGTGCCGCCCTTTCCCATTCAAAAGAAAGCAAGCCACATTTTCCACAACCTGCAGCTTGAGCCAGATCTAAATTAAAAATAATCTTGAAATTTCTATTCTGTCGAATTTGTGTTCAATTCTCCTCCTTATGTAAAGTTTCCCCATTCACCTTACAATGTTCAAAATACATTGCTTGCATCCCAGTAACCTTTTTTAAAAAAAAAAAAAATCTGTGTTGTTAACTTTGAGGAGCAGAGGCTAAGTGTAAAGGCAATCTGGCTGACAGTGCCATTTATAGTTTCACGCTCTCAGTCTAAGAGCTCTGACCACTAGCCAAGTGACAAGGGCTCTTTTTCATCACTTGCATTTCCAGAAAGAAAAGTTCTGGGGACATGAGTGGTTTGTTTTATTGTCTATAAATCAGTCTGTCATACTTATTTTGTAAATATTAAAGGGTTCAGTGAATGGAATGATAATCCTTAGTTACAAACTATTTATAATTTATTTATTTATGAGGCTGATAAACAAGTAATTTAATAAAATCAATTTAAAATGTTCTTTTATTTTTTAAAATCTCAAATTGGTTCAGCTCTTGGGATAATTCCCACTGTAAATTTTATGTTGCATATTTAATACCATTTGGTTTCAAGTAATTATCTGTTTTAAATCTTACTGTTGCATTTTTCTTGTATGCCCCAAGGCAACTATGTATAGAGCTATCAGAAAGATAGTATATTCAAAAAGAAGAACAAAATATGTAAAGTTTTGTCATCTCTTCACAAACCCATGTATATTTATCATAATTTCTAATTATTCCTTTTGCTTTACTGCATATTATTGGTTTAATTGAACCATAAACTTTAGACTAATAACACCAATTTGTCTTTCATTATAGTTTGCTCTATTAACTTTTACAAATGGGTTCATCTCAGCCACTGATTGATGGACGCACAGCAGCTGAGCTAGATTTCTAACCCCCAAATAGCTACCTTGCATTTTCTGGTCTTGAAAAATGTGGGGTTTTTTCTTTTTTTTTTTTTTTTTTTGGATAGGAGTTGTTATTTTTTATTCTTGAGGCTTAAGTATAAGATACACTCTGTAACTTTCCTCTTTTCTGTAACTTTCTTACTGTTGGCTCTTCCGGCAGAAACCACTGGTAAGAATAGTAATAAGAGCTGGAGTTGTCAATTATGTCAAGGGGTCCTGTTCAAAATTAAACACTCAGTTCAGGGCCCCAGTTAAAACRTTATCCACTTCCAGATTTTGGGAACATAAGCCTCATGGTGATCTGTGCAAGTAGACATACCTGTGAATCACATACCTGTGAAATCACAAACATCTCTTGCAAAAAAATATAACTAAAAAAAATTACAGAAAAATAAAGCAGAAAATTTCAAGAAAGAAAACGTGGCAAGGCCATCGCAGGACCGTTTAATGACTTCACAGTTTGGTGAGATCCTTAGTGTCGCAGTAACTGCAGGGAAAGGGCAGCCTTTGTGATTGAGGCGTTCTTCAGTGCAAGTCTCAGAAAATTAGGGAAGACAGTGAGGGATCTGAATGAGTGCAAATGTGTGACCCACAAATCAGAGATGCTTGCAAAAATAGCTGCAAGTCATGGCACTGGTGACAAAATTATGGCAAACAGAGAAAAAAGTGGAGGATGGATGAAAAATGACRACTTGAGAGGAAATCAAGCAGAATGAGAAGACTGTAGGAACAGAGAGGAGACCCATATGAGGGAAAGGGGGGAGAAGAAGAAAGAAGTTAAAAACCCTCCAGAGGACATGACAAAATGCAGGGGAGAAGCAGCAGTGTGGAGTGAGCTACGGTCCTTGCAGGCTTATGGCACACACAGGGCTCTCCTGCTGTTGAAATGCTGCCCTTCCTTGCTATGAAAACATCTTTTTGTGCATTGTGGTCAGTAGAAGGAGAAGCAGGCAAAGTCCAGTGCTGTAGGGTCCCACCAGCAGCATCCCATGAACAGCAAGCTGTGCAAGGGCAGAAAGACATTTTGGAACCAGCATTATGCTTGCTAACCAGAAATATTTACTTCTAGACTTTGACAATCCAAACAATAAAACCCTCCACAAACTCAGCGTCTCACCAGGTGCAGGGTTGTGTCTCTCCACTCAACTCTTGACTGTTAGAAATATTTAGGGGAAAAAAAAATGGGGTGAAGCAGTGACTCTGGAATAAAAAAAAGCAGAAAAGGAGTAGGGAAGACTCTGCATTTTTCCATTTCTCCCTCCCAATGATTTATTGACTTTGGATGTCTTTTCTTTTGCATGGGTCTTATCAGGACTGATCTGTAATTGCCAGTGATTTTTTTTTTTTAAATGGCTGATTGGGTGACAAAAAATGCTCACTGATTGCAATTGAATATTTTTTGTGGGTAAATTTTTTGGAGGAGATTTCAATTCATAAAACAGAGACCTTTGCTTTCACCAGAGTAACGAGTATCTTGCAGGTTTTGCATTAAGTTTTTGCAAGCCAGGAGACTGCAGTAGGGTACCAAAGGTTACTGGAGGTCTAATATTTAATGGATGTTCAGTTAGTTATAGCAAGTGCAACAGTCCCAACAGCAAAGACTAGGAAAGCCGTCTCTCCCAACATTTATGCCCAGAATAGCCAAAATCAATCTGTCTTGTGAAAGGCCTCCAGCTTCAGGTGTGAATGAAGCTCTCTCTGGACTTGAACTTTGCTTTCCAATGTTTCAAGTTAATGTTGTAATTGCTGGGCTAACAAATAAAACACAGAAAGAAAACTTGCTCTTTCTTGTTGGGGGGTGTTTTCTGTAACTTTAAGTTGCCTTAGTTTCAGTTTAATGCAGCACATGAGGACAGTGAGCAGGATGAGAGCAAGCAAGAGTGGTGTACTGCCTATGGTAACTACAATGGGCCAATAGACCATAATATTGTCATTTTATTAGGTTAGTTTCTATGTCGCTGCACTCAGATATTCACAGGTGATGACTCAGGCCTGTAAAATAATTAAATCATAAAAAAATAATTTATGAAACTTCGCACTAAATAATGCATTTGGGGGTCTGCCTTTGCCACCTATGTGTCGAGCTCCTGGAACACAACAAGGTCCTGTGTCCCAGCTTCACCCTGCAGCTCGGCTGGTCAGCAACCTACTTTTCTAAACAAAAGTTTAGATCCCCCAGCAATCGCGTGTCTCTGTAGGCCATGGCTTTATACTTGCAAGTCTTGCACTGTTCCAGAGAAAACCAGGGGAGCTGGCAACATTTCTCATCTTCTGCCAAGCATTTCTTGTGGGGTATGTACCTTGAGCACTTACACATGCGCAGGTTTGAAATGGTGATAAACTTTTTACCAGGCAGCTGTTAAGTTTTGATGGTGTTTTCAATATATTTTTTAAAAGGACAACTGTAAATTGTTTTCAATAAATGAGTTTTGGGTTTTTTTATTATCTTTACTACATGGATCCACAACTACTGTTTACAGTAGAAAATATCAACATCTCTTCCTTCGCTTGGAAATGGTGTTTCTTTATGGTATATATTATGCTGACACTGAAAATAATCAATAAATTCAACTCTCAATATATAAACTTGTATATTTTTCCTAATCTTTCTATTTGTGTTAGTGGAAATGTATTTGGCCCATCAATTATTTAAAATGCTAAACAAGTTTGTTGTTGAATTTTCCCCAAAAGATGCTTAATTATTGATTTTTAAGCTGGAACAAAGTTTTTCACACATGTAATTAGGAGAGAAGTGGATTCCTTTTTACCATAGAAGGAACACTTCTTTTGTGTATATTTTAAGCAATTATTTTCTGGACATATGTTTTTTGTTTCAAAAAACTCTGCAGCTTATGAAGTTGTTTGTTATTTTGCTGTGATTTTATACGCAATGAAAGGGTGAGGAAAAGGTCAGCAATAACTCTGCTGTTGCATTTTCACTGGGAAAAACATAATATTGATCGATAAGAAAATGGAAAAAGCACGACTATTAGTGTCTTACTTGATCTTCTCCGACCTTTACCCTGACATGTTGATTTTATTCTTAAATGTTATGTCTGTTGTTCCAAAGGTTTGTCCTGTTTAGTCTTTTATTTAATTAATACATGATCTTCTTTGCTCTCTTTAATGTTAAAACATGAAATTCATTTTTATTTCTTGTTGAACCATTGTCCTCTTTACACCCAGCAATGCACGCTGGATAATAACTTTGGGTAGGAACTGGCCTGCTTAAAAGTACTCTTGAATCACAACTGGTGGGTACGTACCTTTATCAAATCGTTCCACGGATCCGTGGGAAAATTAGCTTTAAGGCCATGTAAGCTTTTTAAAAGGAAAATTTAAACCCTGAGATGATATCATAGGCTTTTCAGCTTTCTGCATGTAGACTGAAGGGCAGAAAGTGGGGTATTGAACTTCAGTGTTTTACTCAATATGTGTATATAGCTGTTAAGGTAGTAATTATGGGATAGGCTCAGAGAAGCACTCTGTACCATGAGGGCAGTCTGTATACTGCACTATACTGGGTATATACGCACCTCTGGCCGTGCATATGTGCACATGCACATGCATCCTAGTGTGGCCTGCGATGACTTATCTCTTTTTCTCTCTTTTTCTCTCTTTCAGCCCACCGTCTTTGGCAATACTTTGAAAAAAAAAACCAGAAGAAAAGCAAACAAAACTGTGGCTGGTGAACCTGGTCAATAATTTAACTTAGAGCTACGCTTTAAGTCGGCAACTGGGTTTATAACTTCTTATTTCAGTCTAGTTTAAACAAAACAGGCAAGGATAGGTTTATCTAAGATGAGGTGCACTTTAACTGAAACAAAAGTGGCCACAAAGTCATTTGTAGTTGTAGAGCTAAAGAGGCTGCAGAAACCAGGTGAGCAGCGATAGCAAGGCCTTACATACAAAGCAGTAGAGTCCTGAGCACTGGAGTCCAAGAGTTTTGAAAGAATTGACTGTGAGGGCTATTCCTGGTAACATTTTAAAATTTGGGAATGACAGGGGCATTCTGTGGGATTGCCAATAAATTTATATTTTAAAAAATGGTGATTAGGATAAACCTGTAAAGATGACACTTGAGTCTGCCAGAATAATGGAATAACTGGTATGAAAAATAAAGGGTGAGAATAGAATTAACTTCAATTGATGTTTTTTTACCCAAAATAGTTCCTCCTGGCCTCATTTCCTTTCTTAAGAGATGATGAGCTGATTAAAGGCACCTTTATTAGCTTGATCAAGCTAAATTTCTCTTCAGATTTTCAGATGTTGCCAAGTAACTTTCTCACTAAGACAATATGGTACGTGATATATTAGTGATAAATACCCAACAGAGTAATAACTAATAATCAAATAGGTTTCCAGTGAGGTGTCACACAAATCAGTTCTCACGCCGATACAGCCATAAATCTTTGACAAATGCACATAAGAAAATATAAAATAATTGTTGATAAGGTTTGCAAGTGTCACAGAAACAGTTGGAACAGTAAGAAAATCATGACAACAGGTCGTTTGTACAATATTCTCTGCATCACTTAGTAAACTGGGAACAAAAAACATGCATTTTAATATAATTAAATGCAAGGCCATTTAAATAAAAAAGTACAGGATTTAACATTAAAGTCTGACTCTGAAAAGGCTCTATGAATGCCTTGTTAATGCAAATATTTTCCCATCTGGTGCTCCAGCAAAAAGAACTGGGGTAAGTCCTTGGGTTTATAAACACGGAATCATCAAATAGGAAAAAGGGAGCTGTATTATCTCTGTACACCAAGTTACTGCCACCATTCCCAAAATGCAGTCTGATACCTAGCCCTCCGAAAAGATAGAAAAACTGGAGAGTGTTCAGAGAAGCACTACAGGAATGATCCGCAGACAGGAAATTCCACCTTACGATCAAACCTGCAGGAAGCTTTAAGTTTTTAGCCTATCTTAGGGAATCATAGTCCAGGAGTTAGATGTGCCCACACGTATAGCACAGTTAGCTAACTGCAGAAACTGTTCCTTCTTAGTAACACGGGGCGCTTGAATTTAGATGACAAAGGGATTAGCTCCAGCAATCAGAATATAAAGGGATAATATTATTTTACACTATGTATAGAAAGTGATGATCATTTTTTTTCTTATTTGAACATTTACATCAAAACTGATTTTGTTTTCTTTCTTTCTTTTTGTTTTCTTTCCTAAAGGATAAGCGGCAGTCAGCCACAAATTCTTAAACTTGATACCTGCATGCTTGATCACCTCCCTGAAATGCCTGTACACCAATGCACGCAGCATGGGGAACAAACAGGAAGAACTAGAGATCTGTGTGCGGTCGCAGGGCCATGATCTCATTGCCATTACA
>NW_020450714.1:494089-515406 GCF_003343035.1 Apteryx rowi
CAGTGGTGCCCAGTGACAGGACGCGAGGCAACGGGCACAAACTGAAACACAGACGCTTCCATCTGAACATGAGGAAAAACTTTTTCACTGTGAGGGTGACAGAGCACTGGAASAGGTTGCCCAGAGAGGTTGTGGAGTCTCCTTCTCTGGAGATATTCAAAACGCGCCTGGATGCAATCCTGTGCAATGTGCTCTAGGTGACCCTGCTTGAGCAGGGGGGTTGGACTAGATAATCTCCAGAGGTCCCTTCCAACCTCAGCCATTCTGTGATTCTGTGATTCTGTGATACCAGATGAAATTAAATGGCTAAATCATACAGAAAAGTGGTCTAAAAATCTATTAACCTCTATGAATCTTGCGTACATCAGTGTTTCTGTGTAAAAATCTTTGGCATAATGCCAGGAAAAAAAAAAAAAGGCTGTGCTTATCATTATTATTTGTTCACAGGTTTTTTTTTTCCCTCAAAGGTGAACAGTTGTTAAACAAATATTACAGGCCTTTTTATAACATTGAACTCCATTATTATCACATCATTATTTCCCTGGTTCTCATTATAAGTGCTTGAAAGCTGCTTTCAATTGCAAATTAGCTAGGGCAAAAAGGAGCAGTGAAATCTCTTCCTATGCAACACGTATCTGATTTTAGTGAACTGGGGTCTTGAAAGTTTGTCATAAATAAATATCGTATAGTAAAGCAAAGGTGGATAGATATATTTGATGTAATGCAAGTTATTCCTTATGAAGCCTGATTTATTCTCCTTCGGGGTTTTGCATATTTCTCCCACTGTGTGAAGTTAGGAGGAAGAGCCCCAGATAAGAAAGTATCTGGAATACTCAACAAGTTATCTGTCTTGACCTTTGGAGAGCCTTAAAGGGAAGTGTTGTCACTTGGAGGAGATGTGGAGGTCACACCAGGCACAGAGCCAGCCTACAACTTTTTTTAGAGTGTGTCAGAGCCAGGGCAAAATGAAGACAGACTAGACTTAATCCTTTAACCTAACCTGTCAAAACTGCATCAAGTCAGCACTGCCAAATCTGCAGCCACCTCATAACTCAAAAAGGTATGCATGAGTGCATTTATGAATTTGCTTTTGAAAAGCAGCTTTACGGTTTGGTATTCACAGCATTATGAAAGCTGGCCGCATCTCCGGGTATGCAAACGTAAAGCTAAATGCTGCCTGCGGCATGAGCAATTCCTCCAACAGACTAGTAAGATGATATGAAGTAAGGTTATTGCAAAAGGCGATTTTTTTTAAGAGATGTGTACTTCCAAACATAAAAAACACAGACTTTAAAGAAATTAGGCTTGTGTTGTTTTAACAAAAACAAGAAATGAGCTATTTGTCATCTCCAGAGTAATGGATAAAGCACACAGCACATTATCCTGATATTTTATATTCATTGACTTTGCAGAAAGTACTGCTCCTGTGTAGTGATGATATAGTTTCTTTTAAAGACATATATTTTTAGGTTTTATATATATGTATGTGTGTGCATGTGTGTTTGTGTGTATCTACGTGTATATATATATATATGTGTGTATTTTGCACAAAATTGCAAAAGGAAGCATTCACGTGAAAAATAACACAAATGTATGCAAAGTGCAGGGCCATATCCTAATTGCTGCAGACTGATTGGGCTAATAGGGGCATCGTGGCCACACTCAGACAGCACAGTTGTCACAGCCCTCTGTATGGCTGCAAGCTACGCTTTAATTTGTGAATACACTGCGATGCAAATGGAAAAATGTTTGAAAGCACTTTCTCCGTGGTTAATCCCTGAGCTTTTCCTTTAAGCAGGCCCACGAAACAGTAACACTAAGAGCAACACTAAAGCAGGTGGCTCTTTGTGGGGGGCTCAGGAAGACTCTGTGTGTGGGGGGGATATTGGGGGGGTATAGGGAGATCTGCATTGGTGAGGGACAGGGACAGAGCATGAGTGCTATCTCTGCCTTAATGATCAATTAACCAGGAAATTGTCAAAAGAAAATGCAAAAACATCAATATTTTGTTAATGCTCTCACTTGTGGGCTTGGAAGGACCATTAATGACACTTTGAGATTTTTTTTACACTGGCAACATCAAAACCAAAATGCAGTCTTCTCTTCCCTTAGAAGAACGAGTGCAGGCTCATCTTAATGAGCCATCCGAACAATTCCAAGGTAGGGCAAAAAAGTCCTTATGTTAACTTCCAGTTTGGAATATGACAAATTTGGAAATTCATGAAATGTAGACCAAAACGTGATAAGAAAAAGGAAAAAAAAATAACATGACCTATTGAAAAGAATATGGGAGTCTGAATTATGAGTGCAGTCAAGTAAAAATGATGTTAAACACATGTGCCTGGAATCATATGTATCAGTGATCTCTTGTGCAAACTCCACAGACTAATCAGGGATTCTACTTTTGGAAGGAGCAGTAGGTTGGCAGATGTTCCCCAAAGCCTTTGTGCTTTTCTGAGGAGCAAATGTGACAGTCTATTTCTATGACAGTCTGATGATCATGCTGGGCACAAATATTAACATGTGGACACAAATTGAACAGTCTAGCTGATTAATAACAAGAGGAAAACAAGACTCTTTTCCCTTCGAAACAAAATGGTATTAGGAAGTTACACAGAATCACAGCTGTTTTAAAGGTACAGAAAGTATGTTGATTCATGCCTAAATTGCTAAAGATTTTTAATATAATATACATATAGTATACATTTACAAAGAAATAAGTCAGTATGCTGCCGTAAAGCAGAAATCTGGATTGTTTGTTACTACTGTTTTGGGGCAGAAAATGGTCACTTGAGGATATACAAAGGAAGACAGATTTCCAGCTGTGTATAAATATACAAGGACATATGCTGACTTACATTTTTACACTTCAGTGTCAGAAGGCCAGTCCAGCTTGCTGCTGGGCTGCCTGACTTCATTACCTGGGCCATAACTTCTGCCTCAATCCTGCAGTAGCTTAAAAATGGCCACAGGCCTGAATCCACATAGAAGATTTCCATCTTTCAAAGTGGGCCTTCAATGTTTTTTTCATTCACCACAGTCTTTATTCAGACTTGTCTCTTGTGCCTCCTCTGGAGTCATCCAGTAACCTGAGAATGGTAAAGAGGCAAATGAGATATTATGTGCCACACAATAATTCCATATTGAGATTAGAGCTCAAAGCAGGATTTTACCACACAAACCTATTCCGCTGCATGCAAAATCAGGAGCTGCGAGTTTGCCATTTTTAGCTAATAGCCTTCTGGACAGTTTGGTGGGTTTGTCTTGCTCAGCTTCCTAAATGACAATTGTCACTGGAGGCTATGTTAGCATATGTACTATCTGAAGTACAGAGGGCATAGCAGTATTTACTTGTGTGACTCACAGAGCTTAACTATTGCGCATGTTGTTCTAATGAGCTAAATTACATGGGAAAAGAGGTTAAGGAGAAATACGAGATCCTTATCAGAAAGCTTTTCAAACATGAATGTATGTTTGCTTCGGGTATTTCAATAAAACAATGTTCAAACTTTTTAATAGCTACTCCTAGCACTTGAGCAGAGAAAAAACAGAACGGGACTCGGTGGCAACAGCGGCTGATATCTCCCAGTGCTGGAGGCTGGCTGTGCTGACCCAGCACAGAGCTGTTTGGTGGCCGAAGGAGGGAGCATTGCAAATGCTGGTGAGAAGCACAAGCAGAAAAGCTCACCACAAGTGCAGAAATCTCTGTCAGCTGTCTTTGTCCCAGGAAAGGGATGTTTCTTCCAAGGATTTTGGCAGCTTTTGCTTTGAGCTTACCCACGAAGGGTGTGGGGGCCTCTGAGCAGTCAGAAGTTGGTGATTTTGCTCACATTATTCCTAGGAGCCAAGCTTTTTAATCTGATCCGACTCAAAAACACCCTCTTTTTACCTCTGACAGCAGTCTGATTGCTCTAGTGCTTTAGATCCGAGTTACTTAAAGATACCGAATATGACTGATCAGATGCTGAAGGACTGCCAAGATTAGAGGCCTGTAGGCCCTATCACTTTTGTTATTAATTACGATAAAGCTGCACAAGCCACTCTGTGCAGACACAGGGACAGCTTTCCTTCACTATAGTCCCCTCTTTTCGCTGCTCCAGCTATTCTTAGCTGGGGAGCAGCCCCTGTGGGACGATGGTCATCTGGTATAGATACATTGCAGCAGCTGACAGAGATAATCAGAGGACTATAACCAGCTCCCTGACTGCCATGGGAACTCGGCGGCAACCGGGAAGCTGGCCCGGTACCAGGAATAAGCACACATCCACAAACTTCATCTGGCAGGAACAGGACGTGTTTCTGCTGCTCATTTGCTTTTCACACTTGGGCCATAGAGGCCATGGCAAAGGAGTGAAACATAGACATGAATCTGAATTACAAAAACTAGACTGTGTTAGTCAAATGGCCGGATTTAAAGACAAACAAAAATATGCCATCAGTAGCCAGCAGTTAAGAGGATGGTGGGAATCCACACTGGATTTACCTGGCCACTTCTGGATGTTAACTGAGACATTATGTTGGACATTTCTGTTGTGGCATGCTCCATGGCCCTTGCAAATGGTTACCTGTGCTGCTAATGGCATGGGCCTCCATGACAGGAAAATTCTTGTGATGAAAATTTCCAAGGTATCTCATCCAGTTCAAAATCAGTCGAGCATCCAGTGCCAGGAATGGGGCATGYGAGTTGCTTGTGCTTGATAATATTTGTATGATTCCACCTTGTATCACTACTGTGAAAGTCTCTACCTCTGTTTAAAGTACAAAACCAATATCTCTTCTTTTGCCTTCAGAAGCAATAGTTTCCCCATTGGTTCCCCTATGCATTTCTTATCTGTTTGCCATCTGTCATTCTGTGTCCCTTGCAAGACAAACAGGACAGAAGTTGTTATTAGTAACCCTGGATGCACAAAACAAGGCAAAAATAACCCCCTATCCTGAAAAACTCTGTTAGTAAGTACACTCTAAGGTGAGCTCTGAAAATGAGTATTCCCTAACAAAACCTGCAGGAAAGGAGGAGTGGAGAGATGGGTTACATGAAACTGTGACAGGAGCTGGGAGGACTTCCTTCTCTTGGCTGCAGCAAACTCTTCTCTCAGCTTGAAATGCAGGTATAATTTTCCCCCTAGACTGCAGTTGCACAAGGAGCTGAGTCCGTAACATCTTATTGCAGACCAAAGGAGGAAATTGCATATCCACCTCTGCTTCCTTCCCCCTTTCACGGAGGCCTTCCTCCTCTGTCTCTGTCCTTAGCTGCCGGCCTCTGTCTGCTCTTCTTCGTTCCTTTGCTGATCCACGTGAGCTCACTGAAATAGCAAAAAACTATTCACCTCTGACAGCATATACTTCTGTGAACTTTGCAACACTGGGAGTTACACGATGGTCTATAGCTGCAATCTTCCATTCACTCTTTTCATTCTGGGGTTTCTACAACATCTGAGTTTGTTAAATATGTATCTCTGCCAGTGATGCTTGCTCAGCCCGGGAACAGGCTTCTGCCAGCTCTCTGCTTTTGCTCACTACTACCAGAATTCAGCTAACTTCTGTTCCTTTTGAACAGAAGTTCCTTTTGTTCCCCAAGTAACCATAGGTTTCAAGAAGCAGGTATAATGGAGCCAGCACAACAGGCCTCTTCGACTTAAGAACCAAGTCTAGCTCCGAGTGGACAAAAAAGTGATCTCCTCATGTTCAGAGATCCTGCAATAAGCTGTAATGAACCTCCCAAAACTGCAATGTGTAGATCTGTGCAGAGTGAACGCAGCCTCTAGATAAAAAAACAGCAGTAGACCACTATTCAGAAAGGCTGAAAGACTAGAGGGAATGTAGGTATCACAGAAGAACAGGTCCACTCAAGAACTGCTAGGAGGTTTTTCTGCTTATACATGCTTACCTTCATCTGCCCTCAGATCAGATTCAAAGTCCCCCTTTTCCTCAGGTGGTGAGCAGAACACACACACACACATATGTGTGAGTGTGAGAGTGAGTGTGTGTATATATATGTGTGTGTGTATATATATATATATATATGTATGTATATAAAATGTATTTTTTCTTCCTCCTTGCAAGGCCATTTTAGGAAATGACCATGTCTTAGAAGCCACTTGGAGCTTCTGGGAGCTATTTTCTGCTACTATTATTATGACTGAATGGGATTTGGGTGAAAAAAAAAAAGAAAACAGAAGAAGTTGGAAATGAAAAGATTGTGGATAGCAGGAAAGTTCTTTAGATAGAAGAAGATGCAGAACTGTAATGGTGGTAGACTGAGAGAGGAAGAGGGAAAAATAATCGGGCTAGTGGGAACARTACCAACAATGCAGAATGAGACTGAGTGATAAAGGGCATGGGGAAAGAGGGGAAAAAAAGAAAGAGAAGGTTATGATGCAGGGAAGCAAACTATTCCACCTTCCTAATTCTGTGGTGTGCTCCTCTTTGAAGCCTTCTGTGCCATATGAAAGATTGTCTCACAGAGCCTGGGCAGCAACCAGGGTTGCAGGCTAATGGGAAAGGGAAGAGGGAGCAGCATTCCAGTTAGGCTTGCATGGTGGTGATAGCAAGTCATGCCAGATAGAGAGGAATGCTAGCAGCATCTCCCTTCTTTCAACAGGTATGTGGGGTATTTAGTTGGGAAATTTTACTTAAGAAGATTAATACAGGTCCCATTTAACCATTGCCTTATGGAAAATTGAATGTTAAGAAAAGTCTCCAGTAATCACTCTCTCTTCTGTATACACTGTTTTGTACTGGAAGGAAACCTGAACAAGCAAGAAGGAAGTCACAATTGGCTGCAGAAAGTCCATGCTGTGGGCAGTTGAGACTCGGACTGTGAGACCGAAGGATCAAGCCTGTTCTCAGGTCAGACAAAGCTTCAGTGTCCAGAAATCCTGGCAGGATCCTCCATTCAAGTGTGGGTTGGCTTTTGGAGCTTACTCAGGACATCATTAAAAAGAGTCAAATAAAAAGACTCTGTCATACCTGAGACCACAACTGATGCATTAGAATGAAGTAGCAGCCAGTGAATAGCTAGTGAAGAAGAAAGCCCTCATAAGTGTTTGCCTAAATTTACAGCAATGCCTTGAGTGGGATCCATCCAACCTATCACAGATATTAGAGGTCAGAGGAACTGCCATAGGGAAGATCTTTCTACGCTGGCTATAAAGGGAGCTCAAGCTGATTAGGTGAAACACCTGATTTTTTTCAGGGGTCTGCAGTTGGGTTTCTCATGCTCCTTTCCTCAGTGTGCAGGTACAAATTCTCTATGGGGCACAATGAAAAAGCCAAAATTTTAAAAATAAGGATCTAAGATAAGGCTCTAAGCCCACATATTTCCTTTGGATTAGGATGAGAGGCTGTGTGACTCAGAGCATCCAGGCTCACATTGCCATCTTAGTAATTGCAAAAGTAGCCGGAATTTTTGAAAGGTTTAAAGTCCATTGGCTTCAATGTGTCAGGAAGGAACCAAACTATTTGTTAATCTGCTGTCTATGAGAATGATCAAACAGAATCCTTTTCCTTTTGCAAACAGTGATGGCCAAAGCGTAAGCTGTACTAAATTTCCTGTGTCTGCTGCCTTTTGCTGCTTACAGTGCTCTCTACTTTCCCTTAAAATTTCAAAGCTTCAGAAATGTATTTGGGTTTGCTCATGTTTATAAAGCTAAGGGTATCCAGACAACAGGGAAAAAAAAGGTGATTTACATGATCAGTCATACATAACAGAAGACGTAGATCTGGGTTTGTAGACAAACCATAGTCTGATATTTGTTCACATAAATGATCTGATGAATAATTATGAAAAATGATCTAATTTGGGAAAATTATAATCAGGTCATGTACATTATAGGGAAAAGAACTAAATTAATTATGCATAGCGTGTAGCTGTCAAATACCAACAAAAATTGCAATAGAGAGTCAACAATATATAAGGATCCAGCTAACTTCTGTAATGTCTGAATTCATGTGGATAACCATGTTCCTCGGGTTCACAGACTGCTGTACCCCTGCTTATCAAGCGGAACCTGTGCAAAGGTGGGCCAGGATTCAAGGAAAACTTTTAAGGAGGATTATTATTTTTCAGAACTGAACCTATGGGAGTATCTGTATTGAGTTTTGTCTTACAGGACTCAGCATAACGCCTAGTAAAACTGCAGGGAATTACTGAGCACTCAGTTTTGAAAATCAAACTTCTTATGACATAGGCCATTTATACACACTAAAATGTTTAAACAGTAAATAATCTTTCAAGACTTTTCATCACAGAGCTACATTATCAATCCTGTAAGTTAAAATAGTAGAACTGCTGGTGTTTACTGGAAGTCCATTGTAGAGTCTGATCATTGCTCTTCTGTGAAAAGGATATGCATTTTAATTATCTTGATTATTTGCATGTTAATCAAAAATCTAAAACTATTTTAGTGTAAATATAGTCTTTCCTGGAAGTATTAACAACATCACTATGCTAATTATTAATATCTGAGTAGTAAAGGAAGAAAAATGATTAGAAATGGCAGCAGAAAAGTCTGTCTGCTTTTTCATTATTTTATAGCCTCAGTGAAATCCAGAATAGGAAGCAAATGCATCAGCTGTGAAAAGTGAGAGCCTCAGCCTTCGCCGGTTGTGTTTGCTTTTTAGGTAGGACTATTGTGACTGAGCACAAATTGTATTCTAGATACAAACTTGGGAGTTGCTAACAGAAAAACAATTATTATTTTAAAATACCTGATCTTAAATGTAAAAGTAGGAATATTCACTCTAACTCTATTTTCAAAAATGGTAATCTTATCACTCAGTGTGCATAGACTTTATTTTAACATGGAAAGCACACATCTTGTGCAAAATGGAGAAAACAGATTAGAAAGAACAAAAACCCATTTCAGTATGGACTGGGTGTTTACAACAGACCCACTGGGGACCTTTGATTTTACAGTCTACAACCATGTATTTCTGTCTGTTTAGTTTTCCTTATATGATTACTCTTAAAGTATTCTTGCCATATGTCATTTGAATCCTTTGGGGACCTTTGAAAAAAGATGAGAAGACTCTTTAAGCAAGCTTTGTAAATGCACATGTCTGTCCATATGTATTAAAGTATACAGAGAGTTTTTATCTTATATCATACTTAAATTTATTAAAAATAAATGAAATCTACTCAGTTTTGTCACAGCTAAAATGTGTGGCTTAACTAGTTGATATTCATTTAGTTTTTGCTGATACAAATGTGTTAGAGACCAAACTGAAAAATTTATGCTAAAAGAATGAGAAAATTTTCTGAAGCTTTGGTGTCCAGCCTTCCAATTCCAAAAACTAATTTTTTTTAATTATTTTGAAAAAAAAAATTTCTATTTATAGAGGTGTGTACCTGTATATATCTGAGATGATGCAAGTTTTCCCCCCCCCCCCAATATAACCAGCGTAATTGTGGTATTGAAGAAGATAATGCTAAAACTAGATAAGACTGTGTAAAGTGCTATGTAAGATTTATCATTTTTCAGCTTTCCAAGAGCACAACAATCCCATCCTGAAGTACTGGCTCACTTCTTTCCTAGGCTGCAGTGTTAATATTGGCAAACTGTACCAAACAGTATCAATCAGGACTGGTATTTTTCTATGGAGAGGCTTGGGAGGTTTAGTTCCTATGCTAGTTAAAGTAAATTACTTATATAATGGCTCACAGTGTGAAAGAGGACAACTTCTGTAAACCTTACTTCTTCCTTTGCTCTGCAAACTGGCAGGGCCAAGGTCAGGTGGGTAGATACGATAGGCTAGGACAATAGATAGGAGAAATTAGCATTTAAGAAAAATAAAATATGGAAATTCTTGGCTTTTTAAGCAATATCATCTATACAAATTTCATATAGATCCAATTTGCATAATTGCCAATTGTTTGAATCAGAAGTTTCAGGTTTTTGAAGAAAAACTGTCTGTGAATTGGCGTTGTGGCCTCCATTATTTTTTTTAATTTAGTTGGTGACAGACTCTTGAAAGGACCACGAAGGAGAGAAGGGATGCCCTAGTCTAGTCTGAGCAAAGGTTTTCCATAGTATTATTTATTCAAGTGCAAAGGCCCAGATCTAGAAGAGTAAAAGTCAAAGACCTGGTTAAGCACTTAAGGACTGTATTGCTAGCATACAGTGAAGTGTGCTGCAGATACAGCTGTGAAGGTGAAGCGAGTGTAGCAAAATGGTCAAAAGGAGATTAACTCCACTTCTCCAAGAGTTGGCTAGCCTTTAATCCAACCCCTCAAAAACATATGGTAGCCTGTGATTGTCGAAGCTGTTAGAAAAGGTGTTACTGATTAAGAATATATATTGTCTCTGTACAGACTTCACTCACTAAGCATATTCAGTCCCTATTTCTTAAATTACAGCTTTAAAGGGGTTACAGCTTTCACAGAGAGGTTTGGTGAAGTGGGGTATGCTACACTAAAATATTTTCCATTTTTATCCCACCCTTGAATCTGCATGTGAAGTGGATTCACCCTATTTGCTCCAGCTTTGGAGAAGGAGGTATCCTTTATTTGAAGCTGGATGCTATAATCATGGACACACTTCCTTCTTTAGTTTAGGATTCTCATTGGTGAGAGCTGTGCCAAAGCCTGCCTTTCAGACAGCATCATCTGACAGAGTTTCAGCAACATATGCAAAGTTAGGGACTTATCCTTTCTCAGATGTGAACAATTAATATATTACTTCCTTCTGGCAGAACATTAATTGAGATAAGTCATGACGAGGGCTGAGATCCTTGGCTCCTTACAACTTAGAGCCTGAAGAATTTACAGTAGATAAAAGCAAATGAAAATAAAACTCTGCATCTCTTCCTTACATCTTATTCTTAACATTGTCCTATTTGTATAGTTTTGTGTCTACCAGTCAGCTATCACTGTGATAGCAGATATTAAGGACCTGTAACAATAGTTCCCATCACATTCTCCTGGCCATCTAAGGTGCCAGCCTTCACACTACTTAGTAACGCCCAGCTGATGTGTCCAAGGGACAACAGTCAGCTGGGAGATTGGTACTGGAAGCAGCAGGCTCAATTCATCCCAAGCAATCCTGACAGGAGATTGTTCAGAGAGGAAAGTAAGTAAATAAACTGGTTTTCCCATGAATTGTGCCTCAGATTTCCTGACTGATGTTGTAATACAGTTCCCTTGGATTATAAACTTGGCTCAGTAGGTGATATAGTTGGTTGGACCTTAGCTCACTGGTGCTCTTCCTTTAAGTAACTACAGTTTTGAACTAGCAGCAGCAGTAAATTATTTCTATGGCACTGCTGTGCACATACTATGTCAGGACTACCTGTCTGCTTGCTATTGATTGAGCAGGGGTAGCTTGGGAAGCGTGTACGTGTAGCTACCTAGAACCTGTCAGAAAGAAAGAACTTGGTTGTTGTCGGAAGCACTGATGGCCATGTTTCAAGAGACTGCATTGTTATTTGTTTATCATGCTTGTTTTCACCCTCCTCATTCTGTGTGTGAGTAATCCCATTCTTCCAGATTTCTGTTGGACACTTGTGGGGTTTGGGAAATTCTTCTTTTCTTTTGAATGTCTTGTTTGCTTGTTTTTCCCATTTTGTCTGTTGTAACAGAGATTTACAACAGGAAGAGGTGGGACATTGTGTACTGTGGAAAAATTCAGGCCTGGTTTGTGCATCTTGCTCATGCATTCAGTGTAAACCAACTACACAATCTGGGGTCAGGAAGAAATTAATATGGATTTGGCACCCATTTTTGTTTTGCTTTTGCTTCCATTATGGAACAAGACTCTTTTCTCAGACTCATCTGAGCATTTTCTTGCAATAAATTCCTTACTCTTGGATGAACTTGCAACACTGTCACTATCTCCTGCTTTTTTTGTAATGCATTATGGTTTGTGGTATTTAAGTCCTTCATTTTTATTATAAGGTCTTATTCTACGGTCTTTGGAAGTGAAGGTGCCATGGGTGTTCCTAGACTACCTTTCTATTACAAGGTTGATTGCAATTGCAGACCACTGGACCAAGTAATGATGATATCTCCCATCCAAGATGATAGGCATGAACTCGCATCTCTGGCTCCCGTTTCATCACTTCCCCTGGAAAAGAGAAATTTCAGCCAAGGAAGAGCAGCAGCAAAGAATTGTGCATAGCAAAATAATAGCTGTATCTGAAGACTTCCTACTGACAAGGTTGTGTGGAAGTGGATGGAGAAGAGAAAAATCTCCTGACTGGGAAAGCCTTATTTGCCTTCTTTCCTTCAAAGATCTGTCCACTAACGGGTCCTTTGCATTCTTCCAGAAGAAAAGGTGAAGGGAAGACTGCTGTCAATGTTTCTCTGTTCTGTGTTACTTTGAAAGAAGAGAGGCTTAGTAGAAATGTTTGAAGGTAAACCTGACAGTAAGTTTGGGAATCTGACTTTTGGACACCACCTTTGTAGGTTCCATTTACTTTAATATAGTACAAAAGCAATGTAGCTTGAACTGGCCTACTTTAGTAAAGCAAACAATTTACGTGCCTGAAATCCTTCATCTAAAACACTTGCACTGTATGGAATTCCTTCAAGTACTTCATGAGTGTTGCAAACCCTATGTTCACATGAAGGAATTGTGTTATCAGGGAGTTTTACTCTAGGCAGCTTCACCCACAGGGACCCTTCCTGCTGTCTGATAAGGTATTGTAAACGTGGAGAAGCTCTAATGAACTTTATCTGAGTTACAGCAGATCAGATCCTGTGTAAATGAATGCAGAAATCAGTCAGTTATGTGGTAGTGGGCAGACACATGACCTTAATAAAGAGCTTGGATTTCTTTCACAAAATTCACCCTTCCCCTGCTCCTTTTTCTCCAGTGAGCTTTCTGCCATTATGGGACTTCCCCATCTGACACAGCATCGGTAAAAACAGTGTGCACATCTTACTTTTTTTAGTTGTTATTTATTTCAGCTACTGGCTGCCAAACCTAAACTAAATACATAACTGTACCAGCTGGTTCAGATCTCTCGTGTTTTTACCTGTAAGATTATGGGGTGGCTCCTCTGGGTCAGAAGGTCCTCATTTGCTTCTAGGTGAAGGCTGTAACTTAGGACTTAAAATGCACCAGGCAGAGTTCTCTCACTTGTGACTTTATGATGAATAAGACTCCAAAAAATAATGTTATTTGTCCTTGAGCACAGCTGTGATATTGGACTAAAAAAATCATCTGTAACCTTTACTTGCAGTGGCAGCAACAGCTCCCAGCTTCTACCTCCTATGTTTAACATGCTGTCAATCATCTGCATCACAAGGTCTGTAAGATGATGATGGTATTTTTCAGAAAGGGGGCTACATAATCACATGAAGCCTCAAAATTAGAATATTTTATTCGCATACATGGCAGAAAGCACTGATGTCACCAGAGCTAGCTTGTACAACGTCACTGCTACATACAACACACTTGTTTGGGTGTTGTAACCGAACTAGTCCAGAAAGGAAAGCAATGTGCTGTGTTTTATATACTCTAAATAAGGGCCTGCATAGACATCTTTCCTGTTGCCCGGAAGGTAGAAGACTCCTGCTCACAAAAGATTCCCAGTCTTCCCTTTACTCAGTTCTTTTCCAGCTCTCCTGCCCTGGAAGTGTTCCTGGGACACTTGCCTACCTTTCCAATAATTTTCTTGACAAAAAATACTAATATATTGAAACCTGTTAGGTAGCTGAGCACCTTCAAATTGAGGAAAAGGGGTCTTACTCTGAATAATTTATTAGAAGGTCACAAGTCCCTGAATCCCAGTAATCAGCGGATACTGTGATGAAGAACAAAGTTCTAGAAGACTCAGCACCCTTTGATGTAGCACATCTGCACTCTTAAAGACAGGTCTAAGCACTGCTATGCTTAAGCACAGCTCTGTTCTATTTTCCAGTAAGTGATTTAAGTTCACAGGAGTTAATAAATAATATGTTTTTAAAAATAGAATACATAGAGGAAAGTATTAGATGAGATCTTGAAGACAATTCTTTTTTGAATTGTTTGATTTTTAACATTCAATAGGCACCATAAAAAGAAACAAAAAATAATGTTGGAGGGAGGTGTTTCCTCAGTTCCATTTCATCACCATCATCATCCCTGGAAATATTTCAGAATGAAATTCTGAAATATTCTTTGGAAAATATCTTGATCACAGAATCACAGAATGGTTGAGGTTGGAAGGGACCTCTGGAGATCATCTAGTCCAACCCCCCTGCTCAAGCAGGGTCACCTGCAGCACATTGTACAGGATCGCATCCAGGCGCGTTTTGAATATCTCCAGAGAAGAAGACTCCACAACCTCTCTGGGCAACCTCTTCCAGTGCTCTGTCACCCTCACAGTGAAGAAGTTTTTTCTCATGTTCAGATGGAATTGTCTGTGTTTCAGTTTGTGCCCGTTGCCTCACGTCCTGTCTATGGGCACTACTGAAAAGAGTTTGGTTCCATCCTCTTGACACCCTCCCTTCAGATATTTATACACATTGATAAGATCCCCTCTCAGCCTTTTCTTCTCTAGGCTAAACAGGCCCAGCTCTCTCAGCCTTTCCTCATAAGAGAGATGCTCCAGTCCCTTCATCATCTTTGTAGCCCTTCGCTCGACTTGCTCCAGTAGTGCCACATCCCTCTTGTACTGGGGAGCCCAGAACTGAAATTAATTATGATCCCATGGAAAACAGTGGCAAAATACTCATCAACTACAACTGAAATACATCCATTTCAAAAATTTAAATAATGGCATGCTGATTTGGAGAAAGGAATAAAGGTAAAACTGAGAACAAAAAGATTTTTGTGCCCTCATTTTTGTCTAGACAAATCAGTAAGAAAAGTAAGTTTTCAAGTATTTAGGGCAGGAAAAAGGAGACTGTGAAGAGAATATTTTCTTTCAAGTTATTTCTTTCATTTTCATGTTCTCCTTAAACTGGGATGGACAAAAAAATAGCTCTCAGGCTTTGTAAGTAGGTCAGTTGAAGTTCTCATGCCCAGACTGGGTTCCCAACTGTGGAAAAAAAGGATACCAGCAGGGCTTCCTGATATGTATGCACTCTGCCTAGGTGGCAGTGGGGCACCTTTTCTTCCTTATTCAGCCCCATTTCTCAGTGGGGTGGGGGGACACTGGGGAGCATTATCATCTTTTGCTTTTGACCTGCTCCCAGGGGTATCCTCTTCGCCTTGTTCTTCAGGATTTGTGAAATGTGTTAAGACATGTTTCAGCCAAATGGGTTCCCAGCCAAATGAAGACGTTGGGTCAGGAAGACCGCCTTCCTCTGCATTAAACTGCCCCTGGATCTGTGTAGTTGGTGTGTATATGAAAACTGCTTTGCAGCTTTAAAACCAACACATTGTAATTTAAATGGCAGCACTGAATTCTGCTGCTACTACATAGACAAATTACAATGTAGCTAGTTGACATTTTGTATGTACTTGAGCTATGTGCTTGAGATGCTGCTGCTCCTAATCACTCAAGTAATCCCAGTGAATTTCTAATCTATTGAACTATTGCAGTCAATAAAGCCACTGATGCAAGGAATCAAGTTACCATTTAACCTAAATATAGACATAGTCCATAGAGCAGGACATAGAGTCTGTGGCCCTCAAGGTGATATTCTTCCCCACCAGCCTGTGGAGGGGGTCTACCTTTCTTTGCGCCTTTTGGGGGGCCCATAAATCTGGAATTATTTTCTGCACAGTGATGCAATTTCATGAGGAGTGTGGAGGGAACTCCTCCCACAAGTTCTAAGCACCTCGCAGCCTCTTTGAAGGTAAATGTGAGTTAAAACATCCTCAGACAAAGAGGGAATTGATGCCAGATGTCACACTTCCAGGATCTGTGTTTTGACCATTAGCTATTTTATAAAAAATGGCTTCCTCTTTAAGAGGAAGAATAGCAGTGGGTGGAATTGTAGTTGCTGAATCCCAAGAGGAATAGAGATACCTTCCTGTAGCACAAGTGTTACACTTTTTATCAGACAAATAAAAGTGTATCATTTGACCGTTAACATCTCTCAGTTCTTCAGTTTTATATGTACAAAGTTAGAGCTGTTCGTTAAAAGATCAAGGACCACACACACACACACACACACATCCATATGCACACACACAAAAAAACCCAAACAACACAAGTGCCATGGGACTTGCTTCCATCACATATAGCCAGTAACTAACTTCATTGAAGGGAGAACCTAAACCCTTTGGCCTACACACAGTGTTTGAATGATTTGTTTTCTCCCCATTCATCTGTATGTCACACTTGTTGGAACACTTCCCAGTCCTCCAGAGAATCAAGCAATTATAATCCTTTCCTGTATTTTCCAGAATTTCTGTATTGAATGGTGCAATATGAGCATGACAAAACTCTTTTCTTGGCATTTAACTGAATACACTTTCTCACGCACAAACGTTTGTATTATTTGAAGGTCAGATCTAAATGGAAAAGGTAAACATATATCAAAAAGACTCTAGTAAGTCAGAGCCTCCTTCTGAACCTGTATATCTTTAAAATCCTTAATGTTCAAATTCCTGCCAAGACAAAATCTTCTTGGACCCCTACCTCTCTCTGTGTGGCTGATGGGGAGGAGCTGTTACACTGGGTTCTGTGACTATGAATTTATTAAACGTCTTTAATATCAGGTATCAGCTCAGGATAAAAAGAAATGTGCTCCTAAACGTTAATAGAAAACGGGCATATCAGTTTATCTGTCTGTTAATTAGGTACCTATAAACAAACTAACTGATGCAAGGTGCCCTTTAATCAGGTTACCTAAACACCAACCCTTTCCTAAATTAACCTTTACAACTGTGAAAGAGTTACAGATTGTTAATTGCTACTGTTTCTTTATTATTATTATTATTATTAATTATTATTTAAGGAACAGACAATATGCCCCATTGCAATTTTGCATGCATGCCTGGGGGGAAAAAAAGTAGATGGCATAAATCGCATGCATAATCTCAGGAGACAATCATTTTAAATCTTAATTGGCTGCCTTTTAAATATCATTTAAAGTCTCGTTTTCCCAGCCTCTCTCTCTAGATAAGAAAGTGTTGTGTCAAAGTCTATTACCTTGCTGGACGTCTCGCCTCTAAGTTTTTTTTAAAAAAATAGAACCATCAGCAGAGGTTTGAGAGGTCGATAAAGCTTTTAGATTTTTGAGATGTTTTCAGGGAGCCCGTTTCCTGCGGCTAAGAGTTGTTAATGGAGCTTAAGGAATTATCTTATGACGCGGGCTGGGAGAGCCGTATATTTCTTCGCTCCTGTTCCCTTGTCGAGACTGAATATGCTGCTGTCAAACTCGCTTAATGAAAAGTAACGCGTCGCTGATTACAGTTTTATTTGGGCTCTATGTAAAAAGCACTGTTAATTTAGCATCCACTCCTTTGTGTGTTTGAATTTGCCATGGCTGAATGATTCAGAGTCTCTCAGTTTCAAGCCGTTTCTCTATGATTTTTTTTCTTTCTCCTCTCTTTCTTTCTCATTCTCCCTTTATATTTCTGTTTTGCACAACCATGCAAGCTGTGTGGCTCTCCCTTTCAGCCCCGTAGCCTCCTCCAAAGCTGCCGAACCTGATCTTTGACTTGTGCTATTGAATCAAATGGCAAAATTAATTTCTCTCACTCTTTTGTTCATACTTTTAAAAAACCCTTTTGAAAGATCACTGTATTTGACTGCTGATCTATAGGCGAGGTTCTTGTACCAAAGCAAGAAACTATCTTCCCTCCCCCATAATTTATACAACCTCATCTCCGTATAGATGTTTTGGTGTCCGTGAGTGCACACACACACGCGCGCACACACACGTATCCAGAAGATTTAATATACAGTTAGTCCTGTAGTCCACTGGGACTTAAGATACAAACTTACTAAAACTTGTTTTATAATGATATAAAATAAAGAGATAAAGATTTGATCCTATTTTGTTAGGTCTTATGATATTTCAGTGTGCCTGGGTTTTACCCACAGTTTTATTACCTTAATTTTAAGTTCGGGGCGGGAGGGAGAAGGAGGGATTTCATCCCAAATCACCGTGAAAGCCAGTGCCAGTGAGCAGTGATTTATAACTGCGGGTGGCATTATCTGTAAAATGCCTGCCCTCGGACGGCCTGAAGGGGCTCAGTACTCCTCTGAGGTCAGGGCACTTTAGGTTTTTTGACTCCTCGGCGAGGCAGACCTCTCCTTACACCCAGGGAGGGCGATCCTTATTTGTGTGGCAGGTCCATCCCCGCCAGCCCTGGGTGCGAGAGCGCCGCTTTAGGAGCCCTGCTCGCTGCTCAGCGCCTCTCTTCCTGCTGGATTTGTCTCCCCATTCTCCCCCACATGCACACACACACACATTTAGCTATTACTGTGTTGGGGGCAAAAATGAAGTCCCCTCCCACCGCACTGAGCCTCGATTACATGGAAGTTGAAACTCTCTGGAAAACCTGATGTAAACCCGTCCTGTACTTGCACACACTGCACACAGACAGACGTCCCTAAATTTCTTTGCTCTAAAACTACTACCACAGCAGGCAGCTGTTTCCCCTCCCACCCCCGTCTCTCTTGCCTCCGTCAATGGTTTGAGGGTAGCCTAAACCCTCGTCTTTCCTCCTTTCCTTCTTCCTCCCCTCTTTCCTCCCCACCTCCTTAGTTTGGCTGAAAATAATTTGCTTTGTTTAAAGGATTTCAGAGGCAAAGCTCGCCGGCCGCCCCAGCTGCATTAAAATTCCTGCCCGCCCAGCCTTTAGCTGAGATCGCAGCTCCCTGGAGACTCCACTTTCGCTATTACTGTCAAGTACCCTTGACTCTTTATTTTTGCCCTTTTATCTATTACAACTAATTCGAGTTCTTTTGCCCTTTTCAGTTTAAGACGTGGCTTTCTGTAAAGCCTCCCCCTGCCACCGAGCTCTCCGGGTGCAGAGCCTTTAGAAATTGAGGGGTTTACTGTCAAAATGAAAATTTCACTTCAAATTATCTTGGCTGATGCACGTTTTCCAGGCCGGGGGCTCCTGTCTGAGCCTTTTGACAGCCAGATCAGCAGAGGGGTTCAGTGATCTCGATAATATCATCCAAGAGAGCGAAAGTCAATACAATGACAGGGAATATGACTGGATACAATCCAATTACGGCTGCTCGCGGAGAGGGGAAGGGCTTGATCTGATCTCCGCACCTGGATTCCTGTATGTGGTCCTTGCACTAACAGGTCTCGCTAGAAACTTTGCGGGCTGGACTATGTTATATTTGAGTTGAGCGCTCTCTCGGTTGCGCTTGTCGTTGCCTTTAAATATATATATATATCACCCGCGGGTGTATTCTTATTTATTTATTTATGGAGGGGCTGACGGGGAGCTGGAGGGACGGGGTAGGCGAGGAGGAAAGAAAGACTCTTGTACTGTGGCAGCTTTGTCCCAGCAGCGTCAGTCGCTGCAGCGCCGGGGTTTAGGCCGGCCGCGGTCTGTGCTATTGCCTCGCAGCTTCTCTTTCAGCAGTTCTCCCTCTTTCCTGGTCCAGAGAACAGGAAAGTTTGTTCCCGTTCCGGGGAAGTAAGGAAAATCTTTTAAACGCTTGTTATCTAAATGGTAAATTGGCTGCGAGTGCTCCTGAATCACACGGCGAGAGCGCTCTCTCTCTCTCTCTCTTTCTTGGCTGCACTCTATTTAATGTCAAAACGGTAAAGCATCTGTCCTGAAGTGCTGAAATATTCATGGAGGATCAGCGATTCTCCATACTGGCAGAGGAGCTGGAAGCTAAAACGGTTGTTTAAAAGATCAAATTTTCCATGTGAACCAATTGCTCGGCACACCGACGGGGAGCCGCCGCGGCACCGCCCGGCTCTTTGGGGGCAGCCCCCAGCCGCCCGCCGGCGGCGGCTCCCCGGGGCCTTTGCTGCCGCTGGGGCTCGGGCGCCCCCGCTTCGCCAGCCCTCCGCTCTCCCCGGGGACACATTGCAAGCCCAGTCGCTTCTTAACCCCTTGCCCCATTGGCATGCCCGCCTGCCTGCGCGCCTCCAGCCCTCCGCCGCTATTTTACAAGAGGATCCTGAGGCTCCAGCTATTGCTGTTTTTCTCCCCTCCTCCGCCCCCTTTTCCATAGGTGACAACTGTCAAACTCCACAAAGGCAGTGAAAAGCCGCCCTGCGTTTCCCCGGCGGGGCGGCGCGGGGCAGGCGGGGAGGCGCGGGCGCACCGGTGCCGCCCCGCCGCGGCCTCTCTCGGGCGCACAAAGAGACCAGAAAGCGCGGAGAACAACGCGGGTATCCTCCTGCAGCTGTGCCTGCTGGCAAGAGCGATCCACCGGCGGCGGGTAGCGCGCTCTCCCCGCTCACCGCAGCCTGTTGACAGTCCTTTTGAGTGACCGGGACAGCTCCGCTTGGGAATTTTAAAATCTTAAAATACTCTTATTGCACAATGCAAAACGCCATCACCGGTGTTACCTCTGAAACAGACAATTTATTGGAGTGAACATACCTTTTAACATATCTTTGTCAAGATAAACTTGTGCAGTAGGTTTAAACTTAGTAGAAGTGCTGTTTGTGAATTATATGCTAACAAGGAAATTATAAGGAAAAACTCTCCAAAAGTCTTTATAACTAATGTTGGCATGCCTTAAATTAAATCTGAATTAAAATTTCTCGTTTGTAAACTTTCGGATGTAAACTTTTTAAGTAGGTCTACACTATAGTACGTGCTTTTGGACATGGAATTAAATAACTCTCACGACATTGATCCCTTAAAGTCGCAGCCAGGAGAAATTCTTCAGAACAGCAATGAGTAAAGTCTGTCCGTTGAACCGAGCAAACTGAATTTTAAATCCTTGTTTGTGTTGCTTAAAAAAAGTTTTATATTTAAATTTAAACTCTCGCCAGTCTCTTTTCAGTGTAGCTGACTCTTCAAGTGTTAGAAAGTCCTTTCGCCTTCGGTGGGCTGTTAGGAACAAAACATTTTGCTTCCTGATTTGGGAAATGCAATAAATTCTTTGTTTGAGTCCTGGTGGGCTAAGTTTGAGAGTTGTCCCTTGAGCACGTTGGCGCCGTTGCCCACCGAGTGTCCCAAGGCTCCCGTTTCCAGGATGGCCCCTTTGGTGGTGCCCCAGGAAACCGTGGTGTTGCCCAAGGCTTGGTTCAAAGTACTGTGCCTGAAGAGGGGGTCGTGAAACACCCCGTCCACCCAGTTCCTGAGGCTGGTGACCGGCGAGTCCTGGTGCCGGTCGATGACACCGAGCGGGGCGGAGACGGCGACGGCGGTGGCTGCCCCTTGGCGCTTGAGCATGCAGGAGGGGTACTCGGCTTGGTTGAGGGAGGTGGCGGTGTGCGCCAGGGACCAGATCCGCGGCTTGGCCTCCAGCAGCTGCTGCCCCGGCTGGAAGCACATCTTGGC
>NW_020450714.1:515607-524571 GCF_003343035.1 Apteryx rowi
GGGGAGATGCCGATGACGTCGCCGCCGCTCCGAGCCCCCGCCCGGGGGCTGCGGCGCGAAGGGCGCCTTCAGCTCGCACTCGGAGCTCTCCGACTCCAGCGCCTCCAGCTCCTCCAGGTCGCTGAGCTCCAGCTCCTTCTCCTCCYTGCCCGTGGGCTCTGCGGGGGAGAGGGACAGCAAAAACAAGACACGCGGTCACTGTCGGCGCTGCGCTGCCCCGCGGCGGCCCCCGGCCCGGCCCGCCCCAAGGGCCGGCTGGCTGGCCCAGCCCCGCCGCCCCCTCGCTAGGTGCCTGGGTTTAGCAGGGTACCCTCGGCTTTCTCGCTCTTTAGCGCGTCTTCCTGAGAGCCCTCCTCCTCCTCCTCCTCCTCGTAGGGCCGCTTCTCGTCCGAGCACTTGTTCCGCGGGGGCCAGGTCATCTTGTTTTCCTTTTTGAGGCGCCGGCGGGCGTTGGCGAACCAGGTGGAGACCTGGGTGAGGGTCATCTTGGTGATGATGGCCAGCATGATCTTCTCACCCTTGGTGGGGTAGGGGTTCTTGCGGTGCTCCTGCAGCCAGGCCTTGAGGGTGCTGGTGGTCTCCCGGGTGGCGTTTTTCCGCCGCGTCCCGCCGTCCATCGTGCTGTACCTGCGGGCACCGAGAGCACCCGCCGTGTGACACAGCCACCTTGCCCCCCACGGACCCAAGGGCACCCCCCCCCCCCCCGCGGTGCCGAGGGCTTCCCGGGTCCAGGCATCAGGGACTGGACCAGAGAGGCAGGGAGATGGGCAAGGACAGCTCGGCTTTCAGGGCCGACCTGGCTCCAGAGCCCAGGCCAGGGAGGAAGCAAGGACGGACGGCTTGCTTAGCAAGGAGCAGCACCGGGCAATGCAAATTCCCACTGTGCACTAGCATTCGTGTCGAAAAAAAGGGAAGAAAACGCCTGCCTTTATTCACGACAAACTCTGTTCCAACGTTTTGGAGAGCAGGAAAATCCCAAGTAATAGAAATACATTTCCTCTCACTCCTTTGCTTAGTAAACTCTCCTACCCTTTTGTTCCTGAAATTGTAACGCAGATGACGCTGGGCTGCACCTGAATATTTAATGCACATCCTCCAGGAAAGGTCACTGGCGCCCAATGGGCCTCAGAGGGGGAAATGGTGTAAGTGGCTCTGTGCTGCTTTAAAACTAATAAACATACCAAAGATACAAGCCCGACTCCATGCGGGAAAAGCTAATTAAAGCACACGTCGACAGGGACACAGCCTCCCCGCGCCGTTCAAAGGGCCAAGGCCTTTCCCCGTTAATTTTCCCAGTAATCCCAGTTAATTCCCCGCCTCCCCCCCCCCCGGTGGGCCTCGGCCGCTCCGACCACGCCTCGGGGTGCGCAGAGCCCCTCTCGCTGCTCACGGTGGAGGGCGAGCAAAGAAGAGCCTTGCGCCTGGGCGCAGATCTGCGCGCCTTACCTGTCATACTGGTACTGGCTGAGGGTGTGATCGTAAGGGTAGTAGGCAGCGGCCGGGGCGATGCCCGCATGCGCAGACCCGCTCCCCTCCTTGGCCTCGAAGCTGTTCTGCAAGAGAGACCCGCCGCGCCCTGAGCCGAGGGGCCCGCGCCGCTCCGCGCCCCGCCGCGTGACGCCACCGCCCCGCCGGCTGCGTCACCGCCCGCCGCCGTGAGGTCAGACCGCCGCGGCCGGGCGAAGGGGTGGAGGGGGGGTCGAGGCGGCCCCGCTCCGCAGCGCTCAGAGCCGAGCGGGCTGCCAGGAGGAGAAAGGGAGTTGGATGTGATGCCTCGCTCCAGCCTCTCTGCAGCCGGCGAGATCAATAGGTTCATTAACTCGCACTGTAATGATGCCCCCCTCCCCCCAAAAAAAAGAAAAAAGAGAGGAAAAAAAAGAAAGCTCATCGGGAAGAGTGCATCGATTATTGCGAGCCCGGGGATGTGCCGCTGCGAGCCATCCGCCCAGCTCAGTTCTTCGCGCTGGGTCGTCACACCGGCAGGCGCGACTTTTAATTGCGTTATCATGAGAATGATAACAGACTTCAATATTTAATAGCCATGGAGTTCAGCGCGCTGCCCTTCGGCGCCGGTGGCCGGAAAGAGGCTGCCGTGCGGGAGCGCGGGCGTTTGGAAACCAAGGCGAGCCGCACAGAACTGCCCGCCTGGCCAGCAGCTCCCCTTCCCGCTAACCGCACGGATTTCGAGGTTTCTTACCAAAGAGTAGAAGGCAGAGGCTTCGGTGCCGTAGGTGACGTAGTTGCCGTAGCCCTGGGTGCCGGTGTAGGGGTTCCCGTAGACGCCCAGGGCGGCGGCCGAGTTGAGCTCGTGGCGGGCGGTGGCCAGCAGCCGGCTTTCGTACACCGGGCAATAGACGGGGGTCTGCGCCGGAGCGGCGGCCCCCGAGTCGGCCAGCGGCCGTCCGCCCGACTCGCAGCACGTCGTCAGGGAGTTGGTGGTCATCAGGAACTGAGGGGAGACACAGGGCACTCAGGGGGGCTTCCTGCACCGTGGCCAGGTTTCCAGGGCTGAGCTTTGCCCCCCACCCGGCCCCCCTTCCGTCTTTTGCTTCGGTCGGGGTGGAAATGTGCCCGAGAAACGCAGAGGTGCAAGGATTTTGTCACATCGGTCGCTCCAGCCCCTTGCTTTTAAAAACTAACTTTTCAGGTGTGTTCTGACGGGACTGGATTGACATTGTTTTTCTCCTCTTGCAGCACAATGCTTTCCATCTGCGTTTTTAAATCTTTTTTTTTTTTTTTTCTAAATCACTCATGCGTATTTATTTTGACGGCAGGCTTGTAACAGCCATACATGCATCCGTTATTAACCTGCTTTTTAAATACATCCCATTGTGTTTCTACAGTTAAGAACTTAGTACTTTTCTGTTTAATTGGGTAAACAGTAAATTTAATCGGAAAAGAGAAAAGACTGCTCGGGGGGAGAGAGGGGGTGKGGGCTGGGGGATGCCTTACTCCCCTTCTCACCTCCCTCGTCTCTGTCATCCTCCCCCACCCATCATTATCACCCAAAACACCCTAAATCCCGAGTGTTCCTCCCATTTAAAAATATGTGCACGAGATATAACTTAAGCATCTTGCAAACATGCTGAGTGAGTAACCGATTTCACGCTTTCACATGCTAGAAAGGATCGCTGCAGCTTTTAGCGCTGAACGGAAGTAATCAATAATGACTGAAATTCAATCAATTAATGTTTGTAGACAAAGTCTTACCTGGGGTGCAGAGGAGTAAGGGTAGCCAAACTGAGGATATGACATGGTACAGAGGCTCCCAGTTATCTAGAAACAAGGCGAGACGTCTGATCTGCACGCTATTGCAGCCTTGCTCTGCTCTGTTGTACCAATTGATTGGTAACCACAGGTCCCTAGATGCTTATAGGACGAAGCAGAAGACCACATTTAATTTAATTACATGAAATCCTAAACTTTTCTTTTTTTTTTAACCAAAGAAAAAAAATATATAGTGATTTTAGCACGTTCCCCTCTACAGCTACGAAACAGAAATAATTGTTACGTGTGGGCTCTGAGACTGTCAAACGTGATGGCAGAAATACATATTTTGCACCCACGGAAAAAGAAAGGGGGGAACAAGAGGGGGGGGGGAAGAAAAGTAGTTCAAGTACATCAAGTCAGCAGCACGTTGTTTTAAAAGAGTCGAGCCTCTGACGTCACGTAAAACCTATTCAATTAACCTGCCTGTAAGTTTAACATGCGTTTTCGGGAGCCTTTGCGTTGGTGTGGAAAACAGAGTCTACAGCATCTCTCTCTAACAGGAGCGAAAGTTTAAAGCTCTCCGACGCCGGCTACGCCTGTTTGCAACATTTCTATACATTTCTGTGGGGAAGGAAATGAATGGTTTTAAGCAGAAAAATCAATGTTGTATCAGCTAAGATTTCCCCCCTCAACCTCCTTCGTCACTGAAGGGCTAGTAAACACTTTTAATTAGAAATTAATTGATGAGCAGCTGCTTCTTCCCACCCCGCAGTAATAATTAGTCTCAATTACAAACAAGACATATGAAGGGACACACGACTGAGTCTTCATTTAAGATTTAATCAACAGTTAAAATCAGCACTAATGCTGACAATAAAGCACGTGACATGCAATCCTGCTTTTCTTTTCAGCTTTTATTCCAGACGTGTGATTACAGGTAGAAAAATCCTACCAGCACATTCTAGGGAATGACTGAAGGACGTGACTTTTCACGTTAAAACGACTTTGATCCCATGGCAAACCTTTGCTGGAAAAGCCAGCCTTTCCCAGGGTGGAAGGCCGCATGCAGCCCGCTCGTGCTCCGGCGTGAGCACAGCTCGGGGGCGGCGGGGGGGGAGGTGGGTGGTGGTGAGAGTGCTTACATGCAGGGGGGCGGCGATGGCGGTGGGGTTGCAACTCAACCGTGCCAAGTGCCATTTCTCACCTAACAGCAAACGTCTCCTCGCCAGTGGGTTTTTTTGGCAACCGGCCCCCTTTTCCCCAGAGCCCGGGCTGCGTTTGGGCGAGGCGGTCGCAGGGAAAGTTGCGGAGGGAGCCGGGCAGCGTGCGGAGCCGCGGGCGGGCCCGACCTCGCTGCCGGTGCGGCTGCGCTGGGGTTTGGCCCGGCGAGGCCCGGGGCCGGACGGCTGCCCCCCCCGGGGGGGCCTCGGAACGCGGTCCCGGGGAAAGAGGCGCCGCCGTCGGGCTCTGGGCCGGGAGCCGAGCGGGCTCGGCAGCAAATCAGCGGGACCTCCGGGTAATGGTAATAACATCCCCCCCACCACCACCACCCGCAGCAGGCTGCAGTCCCCTGGGGGCATCCCGCGCCACGGAGGTGCGCGGGGGCGGCGCGGCCGCTGCAGCCCGCCAGCTGGGGGGCAGCGCGGGAGCGGGGCGACAGCGCGCGGGAGCGCGGAGCACCGCGGCCAGGCTGCGCTGGGGCGGCCGAGCGCTGCGCCGCGGTGTGCAGACTTGCTCAGAGAGATTCCTGGGTTCAGACATGTGAATAGCCCCAGGGTCACACTCTAATTAATGATGATGTTCTCTTCTTCTCCCCAGCTGGAAGACTGCCTCCCAGAAACGAATCTGCCCACACTGACAGCTCGATTGAGGGTGATTGATGACTATCTGGAGACCACAGTACACATAATATAATATCTGCTGCGTAATTGCTTTAATTTACAGATGAAAATACTAGTTCTCGGATTGAGTTAGACTACAGCGAGCAGCGTTTTATGGAGCTTTAGAGTGTTTGCAAATAAAATATATCAGATACAGTACATGCAAATTATCCTGACAGCTTAGTATCTGTAGCCGGCAGAAATGTATAAAGAACAGGAATCAAATGACGTTAATAATAGGATTTGAATTCTGTATTGATTTTGGAGGGAAGAAAGTGTTTATTCTTTTCTCACCTGAAAAGCTAATATCATCTTCTTTCAGGGAATATTAATAACTTAGCCATCGGGGTTCTGTYACAGTCCTGAAACGCTTCTTTATTTCTTCCGATACTCCAGCGCTTCCAGGATATAATGGCACTTTCAGCTGCTATTTACAAGCAGCTTCCTTCTATGCAGCGTGATGAAGGGCTCGACGCTTTTGTTTTGCATTGTTTTGGCAGAAAAGGCACCCAATGTTTACACAATGGCCTGCATGCAGGGTTTTGTGCTGCTCCCTCTGCCTCCTATGCTGATTACACTGGGGATTGTTTATTTAAGCCCCGGAGTATAACTCACCGGTGCTGGGGAGGAAAACAGTTGCACTTATCTCAAGAGCGGCTCAGTGTAAATAAAGCATTATAATTAGTCGACAGAGCTAGAGAACTGTCTTGAGAAGTCCTTGCAGTTTTCCAAGCCACAGTTTAGACTTTTTTTTTTTTTAAACTCTTGATACTACTGCAGATGTCAGCCTCGCACTGGCCCCCAGAACGCTCCAGGTTTTGATATTTAGATGAGTCTATTAAACTTTAAAATAGAAGGCGAAATTCAATATTTATAGTCCTTGTCTATTTATATATCACAGTTGTCTTTCACTGTCCTGCACCATGCAAATACGCCGGTGCCCATTTTCGCACTGAACTTTCCTGTATTAATCATTGTAATTATTTGTCATTTTTCTTTGCAGCTTGCCTGCTCTATGCCTTTACCAGTCATCATTGTGCCAACTCCAATCTGTATTCCCTAGAAAGCAATCATCAGGGGGAAAAAAAAACCCTTAATACTTATAGCACAAAACAGTCAGTTTCTAAAAGCTGACATTACATCTTTACCAAACGTTCACGACTTGTTTCACTTACAATCTACAAATAACGGCCCTTTGTTGATAAGAAACTCAAAGTTGTATTTCATCGTGAATTTCTGATGCCACAGCACAAACATGCAATAAGTCCCACAATGATTTAAAATAATCTTTGTAGTTCTCGCACATTAACAACGTAACACTGTTCAAATCCCAGTAAAGATGCTTAATGCTGTGGGCTATATCCTTAAGCATTTGGAAAATGTAAGTATTTCCTATGCAATAAAAATTAATCCTTGCCAAGCCCTTTGCCTGTGCAAAACAGTTAACAGCATTCGAGAAACATAAACAAGCAGTGCTTCCTCCAAAGTTTAAGAAAGTAAAACCCTCTCAATCAATGCGAAACGCTGGAGAGTTTCCCTCTCGTAAGAGTAAGCTTGCACACCCAGAAGAACAGCTATTTTGGAACCAAAGCCAAACTAAGTATATCTTGGAGGGTTATGTGTTTCTTCTCCAAGAAACTGGAGCCAACGCTCATACAAGTTTCATCATAAAAACATGAAACACGAAGAAAACATTGTGATACTGAAACAGGCCACAGCAGGTAAAACAGAAAACCTCTTCAGGACTAACGCTTTGATGGACGTCTTCAGGGACATGATCTAGAGGCAGTTAACGCAGCTCCAGTTTTACTATCTGCATTTTCATCGCCTCCTCTTTTGGAGGGGTTATTGCCACTCCTGGAAATATTTCAGTGATGGAATTTGCTTATGGGCTAAACAGAATTTAGCAAGCTCTTTCAGTCGAGTTTGCTTTGTTTTCACGTTAAAGACTTAAAGCAAGCCTGACACCGCCTGACAAACGCTGTGAAGCTCCACACGTTGCCCATTTGGGATCTGACATGGAACTGAGGGCAGTCTGCAACATTTTCAAGTAGATTAGTTCCCAGAAAGTCGGTATTGACAGTAAATACGATTTTTTCAAAGCCCATCTGAGATGTAATTACATATATTGCATTGTAAAACGAGGGACGCCAAGTTCATATGGCGTACCTACACAAACCTGTGTGGCTTGTGATCACTAGAGCTATAATGACAAACATAACAGCTGCCTAACGCCGCTAATTAATTGACTCAGGTTACAACTACACGTAAAACCAGTTGTTTAAAGCTATCCATTTGAACCCTTTCATTTTGCGGACTTCAATCCTCTAGGCAAACACTCTAGATTAAAGCAGAAAGGCCTCACATGCTCATGCTGTTCTTTGTACTAATTAACTTTTAACACTTAGGAGCTAGTGCCAAAACACACACACACACACACACACACACACACACGCACAGAGGAAACTTTTCAGCATGAGTAGCAAATGCTGCGATCCGGGTAGCTGCTATATAGCCATACGGATGGATCCTGTAACACATTAACATTTACCTGCCCGCTGCTGAGAATACACCTACGCTTTCACTAGCGAAGGCAACATTAAATAAGGTTGTCTCTTCAGCTCCTGCACCCCAAACGCCGCAGACAAAGCATTCAAACGCCACCGGCTTTGGCAACGGACAGCTTGAACATACTTCTATGCCTTTTGGTAACACCACGATAAAACTTTCCCACTTGCAAGGTCAAATTCTATTCCTTTTAAAGTTTGCCTTAAAATCCAGAAAGTTTGACTCGATACCTTACCTTAGCGCTCGCTGAGTATCATATCCACACCCCCTTCCCAAGAAATAACACATACGTTAAATTACATTTGCCCTATGTCCTAGGTAAAGATTGCACAAAGCCAAATGATTCATAATAGATAGTTTCTCTCCCCTCCAGCAGTTCGTTTTCAGCTGGCTTGCAGCTATAGCAGGCTCCGGAGGGGAAACCTCCCCCACCGCTCTCTTTCCCTCCCCCACTTCCGTAGAGACACACTCACACACACACACAAGCATCATCATCAAAACGAGGAGAAAAATTTTACCTGCGATCACGCCAGGCTTCGACTAAGACCTTGTAGCGAGAGCTTTTCCATGGCAGGGGTTGTCTCCTCTTGTCCGCGCTGGCTCACTTGGCAGGGAGCTATGGAGAACTAATGTAGACATTTCTCAGTGTATAATACCTGACTGGAGTGGTATAGTGCCTTTGGTCCCCAGGCGCCACAATCACTTCACTAACCCCCTGTACTCGAGTGACGTCCAAGTGAATAGCTCCACTGATCACACTCTTTCCTACTGATTAACACTTTCCAACACGAGCAGACACCAAAGTTCCAACTTCTTTTTCCTTTTAAAACAGAAGCAGCCAGAGCTGCTTGCTTCCTCGGGTTGTAAAAGCCGTCTGGGGCGTGGGGGACACCATAATTAATAGCAGGTTAGGAAAATTAGTGCTGCCACCCCAATTGCTGTCCTTGTTGCAAACAATAATTGCATTGATTCTGGAAGGACACGAGCGTCCTCCATTTAACCTAATGATCTGCGGGCTGTGAGGCAGACCCGGCGTTGATCAACTGCACGCACCTCCAAACGGTAATTTCTCTCTACAAGTGCGGAGAGAGAGACGCTAAACTTACAGACAACTCTCTCTATCTCTCTGCCCTGCCTTTGTTTCCCTCCCGCTTGAGGAGGTGGGCTGGGATGCAGGCGTTGACAGTGCGAGCAGGAAACGGGCAGCTCTACCTGTCCACCTATTGGCCTCGGCTGTATCGCTGCCGGGGGCTGCTGCGGCGGCCCCGGGCGGGAGGCAGCGCGGCGGGGCCGGCGCCGAGGCCCC